>NC_133160.1:116466953-116769983 GCF_040802235.1 Manis javanica
GTTTTTGTTATTGAAATGCCATTATGTGGCAGACTTTTTCCTGATAATTTCATTGTAAAGATGACAAAGAAACAAATGGCTATTCCCATGCCCTGCTAATATAAAAGCAAACTGAAACACTGCAAAAATCATGAAATTTTACAATAACAAAAGGGTTTGTGAATACAGGCAGCAAAGTGTATTGCACTGTTTTTCAAATTGTAGGCTGTAACCTATTAACAGCTTTTTTTAAATGCAAGAAAAGAAAAATAGAGTAGAAATAGTCCATGTCACATAGTGAGGGTGTTTCATGAATTTTATTTGATATATATGTATATGACATACATGCATGTATGTACATACAGGTATCAATAGGTGAATTGATATACTTTTAGAAAAAGCATCATACTGCAATTTGTCTTAATTATCAAATTTTGCTTTAATGGAACACAAGAAAAAATGCAACTGAGGAATTACTTAAAGTCACATAAATGTAGAAAATAACATAGTAAAGAAACAAGTTAGAAAAAGATTTGATATCAAAATGGAGTCATTTTAAATTACAAATTTCTCTTTAAGACACTACCAATTGGCTTCCAATTCTGAAAGCTAAAGAAATTAGAAGTCTTGTGTCTTCCAAATTCCCTCTCTACTCCTCCTGATGTCTTGGTTCTGAGGTTCCTATTTAAATGTTAATCACCCCCTGCTCCTGTCTCCCACCTCCTCCACTCTCCTCTCCCCCAGCTTCTATTTTCCCTCTTTACCTTCAACTTATTCACATATTGCCAGATCGTTTATTTTTTACCTTGTGCATAACACAGGCAGTTCTAGCCAAACCTTTTGCTTTCTCTGATAGTTGATTATCTCATCCCTTTCACTGCATCTGTGCCCTACTGGTTTTGACCTATAAACCCCAGTGTGAGGCAGATATTTTGTGTTCTATCTTTACGTAGACTCAAGGTGTGAAGGAGGGAGGAGAGCCCAGTTTAGTCTGGATAGGCCCATTGTCAGCACGCCTGTGCTCTGAAGTTCTCTTCAATGTCTTACACTAGGATTTCCTCCATCAAGCCAGTATCTATCCTATTCCATGGGAAAATGTTTTATTGGCCTTTGTCAGATACAGTAAGCCCATTTGCTCACATCCTCCATTTGGCCTATTACTCTCCAATAGTCATTTCAATTATTTTGAACAGTCAAAAGATAAACACAATACTTCATGTCATTCACTGCCGATTTGGACTTATTAGTGACAATTCCAAGAACTTCATCATCTCACTCATTCTGTTTCTGGAATACAGAGGCAGAGTTAAGAAACAACTCTATGCTGTACCAAAATACTTTGCTCACCTCTTTCTGAGGTTCATGGTAAGTCATATCCCTTCCCTACTCTGGCAGTGGTGCTAAGATTATTTTACTAGATCTTACTATTGTTGATTTTGTCATGTTAAGGAAGTAGGATTTATGATCCATTTTTGATCCATCACTTCCGTGTCCTTACACAAAAATAACGGGAATGTAAAAGTCAATACTAATCAGACTACTGTTAATGCCAATTAGAAATCCTTTTATATAAGTTAAAAAAAGAGGTTCAAGAATTTACATGAAATTTTGTCCATACAAACCACGAAAGTAACCAAACCTGGTTTCATTATTCTATTATTTTTCTATTTTATTTCTATTAAGCACATTTGAAAATATCCAAGAACTAAATAAAAATCACGAAAGTTTAAATATCAGAAAAAAACATAAAGGTCACTTAGTGTAACATTTCACTGAGTGGATTCCTTCAGCCTCCACCAATACCTGTAGTCAGTTTATTTGCTCTTAGAGGTAGCCTGTTGCACTGCCGCGTAGCTTCATGTATGAGGACATTCTACGAGTTAAGCCAAGATATTCCCTTTCTGTCTCGTGTGATTTTCTCTACCAACTAGCAAATGTCTCTTCCCTGTTCTCAGGAGCATCTCTTTCATAATTGAAGTGGCTCTTTAAAAATTAGACTGTGTAAAGTGTTTGTGTTTGTGTGTGTGTGTGTGTGTGTGCGCGCACACACACGCGCATGTTTAAGTCTGGGCTCCATATACCAATTCTCAGTATTTCAGTGAAGTTCTGTCCTCTGCTGTACAGTGCCTGACAGCCTTGATCAGTTTGACAATTTGAGCTACATCACCTCATTCATTTTTCTTCTTTACACCCTCAGAGATTATTTCTAGTTTCTACATTTACATTTCAATTACAACCTATTTGTTAATCTTGCTTGTAACAATTTTAAAAGTCAATTCCAGAAGGAAGTAGAGTAGAACAAAAGCCTGTTTTTAAAATTCTGTTGAGAAATATATCATGTTCATCTTTTATTAAAGTTCAACCTATTGAGATCCTAAATAAAAACTGCAAGAGTCAAATTGTTTCGATATTTTGATCACTATTGGCATTAAACGTTGGCCATGAAACAACTGAACAGTCCCTTCTTTTATTACCAACTTGCTTTGAGTAATAGAAAAGCTGAATTTAGGTTGTCTTATCCCAAACAAACAAAATCACCTTACCTGAAGTTTTTGCTACCAGCATAATTTGCTGAGGGTCGCATTCAGTCATTATAAAAGGTCTTTTGTGGGTTTATTTTATTTACCCTCTGTCAAAAGTAGCATGTCTATAACCCTTTCCCGTCCCTTTGTCTGTTTATCCAAATACACATTTTCCTTTTTTCCATTACACAAGACAAATTGAACTTTATGCTTAAAATGCATGCTACCTTTGAGTCTCTTGCTTTTTGCTGAGTTGCTTCTCAGTATATTTTTCATTATAACATATTGCCATTTTAAAATTTTATTTCAACTACAATGATGAATGAGAAGGCGGGTTTGTAACTTTATTTTTTCTTGCTTTACAATAAGTAAATTTATAGCAGTGCTGCTCCTGAGTAGCCATGCTTTCAGTAATGGCTAAAGATAAATGGTGTTGAGAATACTTGTGCACATTCGATTATTTAGAGCACTCAGATCAGACTCTCTGGTGTTTCCATTGTATCTTCCTACGTTGATCTTATAGCTAGGTCAGCAAGCTCACCTCTACTTTCTGACTCTGTTAAGGCAAAAATCTAAGCATCCACTCATCAGTGCTTAGTGTGAATATTTGTTCCATTACCCTACAATATTTGGGCTTTAATCTATTCTGAAATCACCTTTTCCTATATTTGATTGACAATTTTTCTCCTTAAAGGGAAGGCCCATCTACTACATTCACTCCAACTCATATCCAGGGATCCATTTCTACCTGCCAGTTTAAATATACTTGCTACAGCCATTTGAGGAATAGCAAAAGGAGCTTCTGAACATAATGTTTCATTGTGTGGTGACCTACCCCCTACCCTCACCCTGACCTTGAAATGACTAGGAAATAGAATCACCAGTGAAACTTTCTTTTGGTTTCACCATGGCACTTTCAGAACTGTTTTGTTTTGTTTTGTTTTTTAACTCCACAGACACCCATTGACTGCAAAAACACAGTTGCAAAATTAGATTGAAATTTTTTTCTCTCCCACCATCATTCAGACAAGGCATCCCTATTCATTCTCCCATAAACCTATTACTATGCTTCCTCTAAGATGTCCCAGCAAAGTATTAGTGGGCATTAACTATGACTTCCCACAGTTTTAAGAACACCACTGTTATATGCTAGAATTGACCCTTAAAATCTTGAAAACAGACAAATGCAAATAGCCGAGTGGAAGCTGGGCAAAGAGGAGACTGACGGACTCTCCCCTTCTCACCCCCTTTCTTCTTCTCTCTCATACTTCAAGGAAACTGGCATATCCACTATAGTTTGTTACGTCTTTCAGATTTTGTCATCCTCAGTGTCATAGCTAGCATTTATTAAGCCATTATAGTATGTTAATCAGAATACTAAGAGCTTTGCATGTATGTACTTATGGAATAATCTAAAACAATTCTAAATGTTAGGTACCATTTTAACTCCTCTTTTACACATGGGTTGAGTAAGATACGATTCTCCTGTCATGTAACCTTACATAAGTTTATTTCAAGGAGTCTGTTACTCTCATTTCATGTCATTGTTATAGACTTTAGCCCTAATTTAGTTAATGACTAAAGCCAAGTATTGATACCAAAAGACTACTGTAGACTGAAAATCTTAAATTATTGTTCAATAGCAAAAATGGTACCAGATCAGTAGTATTATCCTGAATCCATTCATCCCACTACCTTGGAATCATCTTTCCTTAATTATTTTTCTTTTCCTTCAACAATATCTTTTTAATGGTTCTAAAGTTCCTTATCTCCTAATCTTAAAAAACAAGATACTTTAGACACTATTCCCTAGCTATTTTGCTTTTCCTTCCTTTTACAGCCAAGACTCTTAAAAGATTAGTATATACTCATTTTTTACACCTCCTGTCAATTCCTCAACCCTTTGCGGTATGGCTTCTGATGGCACACACCACTAATGACAAGGTCACACTGACAATCTCCTTGCTAAGTCCAGTAAACATTTTTCAGTCCTTATCAGCCTTCTCTGCAGGATGCTTGATACCCACAACTACTCCTTTCTTCTTGAAGGAATGTCTGGCATCTGTATTATCATATTCTACCTTTCGTCCTCCTATGATTTGTCCCCTCTCATTCTGTTTCACATTGTCCTCTTTGAGCCATCTCTTAAATGTGTTTTCCAGAGTTTTTTCCATTGGTCTTCTTCAATTTCCATGAAACTGCATTTCCCTCCCAGTGTTCCAACCCACAGAAATGCCTTTAATTTCCAGACATCTACCCCCATCTATGATTGTTCACCTCAATACCATGCTTTCTGCCAATTGTTTATGGTGCTCTGCTGTCCCAAACGAACTTCAAACTCAGTGTCTGGAATCTTCCCCTTAAAACCTCCTCTTGTATTTCCTAAACTTATGAATATCACCACCATTTAGCTCTTGTCCAAGATAAAAACCATGATCCCTGTTTTGCCTTTTTTTTCCCATATGCATCCAATTAAATTCAAAACCTTATAAATTCTAACTTCTCAATATCGCTGTCTCCCACCTCCTTTCTTTCTGCTTATTGGTATTTAAATTCAGGCCAATATGTTACCTGGATTAGCAGCTTCCCATTTGGTCTCCTATCTTCAGTCCTTCCCCAGTACTTCACACCCCAACTCTACACTAAGGTCAAAATGACATTTGTAAACACAAAATGGATAACATGGTTGACCCTTGAAACTGAGGGGTTTAGGGGTGCCAATCCCCCATACAGTCTAAAACCAACATAAAACTTTTGACTCCCCCAAAACTTAATAGCCAACTGTTGACCAGAAACTTTATTGATAACATCAATTGATTAATATTTTGTATATGTATATATACTATATTCATACAATAAAACTGGAGAAAACTGTTTTTTCAAATGTTTGCAAATCTCCAAAAATAATTTCCAGTGTCTTTTTTTTTTTAAATCCACATATGTGTTCTCACACAGTTCAAATATGAGTTGAGGGTCAACTGTATATCCCTCTAATTTGTCTCCACTGCTTCTATAATGATTTTTTTTTTTTCACTCAAGAATTGAACCTTTGATTTCCTCCCCAACCTGATCCACCATTACTTCTTGTTCCTCCAGCTTTGGTTGTCCTGAACTACTTGCAGTTTTCCAAGTATATTAAATTTGCTCTTACCTCAAGGTTTTTGCACATGACTCACCCCACATGGCCCTATCCTCACTCCAGAATCTGAGTAAATCTTTCATCAAGCTTCAGGATTCCATTTAGACATCACTTTCTCTGGGAATCCTTCCCTAGCACTCAAGCTTTCCTGTTGTCCCTTAACATTCTGGACATATTCAAAAGTTAGTAGTTACTCTGTCATCATTTTTTTCTTGTCTATATTTGAAACACTAAATTCTTCAAGGGGAAGGACAATATAAAAATGTGAAGAATGACAAGTTTAATATAAAACTGCATTTTGACAAGAATTCTTTGCTTTAAGGTTATAATTTGCATATGCCTTCTGTATGATAGTCTACAAATAAAATACTGATGACTTAGATAACATCCTTTTTCATTTCAGATCGACACTGAAATGAAAAATGTCCTATAGACCTGATCCATGTGTACTGTCTTAGGTAAGTATATTTTTTAAAGCAACAAAGAACCCAGCTTCATACAATATATTTTAAAAATCATAGCATGGGAAGAAGACTATGCAAGTTATTATTCCATTATCTATTCAAACTCATTTTACAGATGAGAATATTAAGCATATGAAAAGTTAAGGAGTTTACACAAGTATACATAACCAACTTCTCGCATATTTACAACTAGAATCCAGGTCCTGACCCTGGTTGTATATCCCTCATGACCTCACATCTAAGATGGCAGTGTGGAGATCATTACAGGGATTCTGAAACACTCAATAGAGAAAAAAAATGTTTAAACAGAGTCCATCAAGTCTTAAAGATAACATAGCAGGGTTCTTAGGAGGAAAGAAGCAGTCTTCAAATTAAAGCAACACTGTTGAAATACTGTCACTTGCTTCTTTCAGATATTACATTTTCACCCTTTAAAAAATGCCTGATGGAGATATTAAGACCATAAAATAATTTAGACAGACCTCCATACTTTACACTTAAGGTGAGCTCAACTCTGCACATTTCAACAAAATATTTTCTCTCAAGATTTAATTGTATTCATTTTAGAGATATTACTTCTGAGATTAAAAAATGATGAAGATAATTGTTTTGGTTTATCTCAGACCTTCACTGAACTGAGGCTTTTCAATAATGTAAAATTTTTATTTTGCTGATTTACTCACTTTCCCCAACATGACATGGACGCAAAAGCCACTTACTAATAAAATTAAATCATTCCATTATATTTAGGCTTTTAGCTATCAACTACTGAGTCATCTGAAACAGTAAAAAAGAAAATGAACACTCAGTGGCAGTATGATAGGGTGGTCAAGGAAATAGCTGTCACCAATCCGGATTAGATTCCCCACTCCAACTATTTTTCTTTGTGAACTTGAGCAAGTTATTTATACTCAAAGCTCAATTTCCTTAAGGAAATTGCAATCTCTCTCTGCACTGCTGCAATGACTAGGGAGATGATGATACATATAAAATAGTAGCAGTAATACTGGCAAAGTTCTTCCTGCTGCTGCTTCTACTGATGATACGAATCCAACCTGAAACAAGTTGCCCTTCCTATATATTCCTGTGCTTTGGTATACAGATATTATGTTCTAAGGGGAAAGTAAGTTCTCTGAATAATTTCTGGGGGGAAATTAAAAGCACACCTGAAACTAATGTCATCAATCATACCTCCAAAACAGTAAAAGCCAAGTACATGCAGTGTAAATATTTTAGAGATAAAAATTGTATCTGGTTTCCGTTGCTGCTAAACTATTTCTTGTCATCCATTTGAATTAATCCACTCTCCGTCTCAATCTGTATTAATCTTTATAGAGTTAAAAATCCCAATGTACAACAGTTACCTCGCCTCTTACTCTTCAAGTTATCTCAAGCTTTAATAAGAATTAGGATTATTTAGAAAACTATGTGAAAACTCTGCCCCTGAGAGTTTGTTTTCACCAGACCATGTTACACTTTAGGAACTCAGTACTTTTCCCTGGTGTCTCACATATATTCTCTCAGGCTCTGGGAGCACGAATTGAAATAGCAGAGGTTATCCTAAGAGAAGGGGCAGCAACACTAATTTGATGGATTAAGAGATTTCTTTTAACCTAAACTTTCAGAAATACTTTTAACACTAAGTCAACAGATGAACTCAATTTTTTTTTGATATTAATGAAGATTCTAATACTGATTCTTCTGCTTCAGCCATCTGCTTTTCCCCTTCTATAGATTTTTAAAAATCATCTCTCCTGTATTAGTCAATAATTTCCTATGGCCTTTAATTAGTCCTTCAATTTCTGTGTCAATTTTTGGCTACCCAAACACATTTCAGTCATCAGTGGGAAGCTCCTAAAAATGAAATCACTCATATTCCTTCCTTAGATTTCAACAACATGCACTGACTCTTCTGAGCTCATTTTTCTTCACTGCCTGCTATTATAATCATAATATGCAATAACAAAGGGCTACCAAACATTGTTGTATTAACAGTTGGATGGCTTTGAGAAAGCAAATACCTTGCTCACAAGATTGTAGGTCTAGGGCACTTGATATCCATAGATAATGGCGCCACAGGCTAAGTGTTTTATTAGGTTTCTAGAACACTGCCAGCCAGTTGTGGTCCCTGGGTTCCAGGGAGAATTTTGTAGCTTTATAGGACAACCCTGGATTCATTCAGTTAGCAGCAGCATTGCCCAAAAGTGACGCAGTCCCAGTCATGAGCTGCTCTAGACCCAGGACTTAATGATTCCAAACACTGAGCACTTTTTCCCCCAGATAGACCAGTCTTTTTAGCATATTGTAAATTGCTTTAGAATATACCCATGTCCTTCTATGATTTTTTTTATTTTAATGGATAAGCTCTTCAATGGCAGAAGTGGCACATGTCATTTAATGGAAAGCAGTTCCTCAAACTATTAAACCCATTTCAGCTGGCTATGTATTTCTTTTCATAGAAAGCCTACCCCTTCTGAGAGACTTGAACAACTTTTAGTAGCTGAAGCCTTTGTCTCAAGGTGTACTGAAAGATGGGAACACCTACAATTTATGTCTTCCAGTCAACAGTTTGATGCTATTTCATTTTTAACTGAAGTCTTATTATATACTTGGGTTGTAATCTTGACCATAGGTTCCTTTGACTATTTTTTCTCCAAGCCTCAAAATTGATTATGGCCACATTTGCATGCCCCATTAGAGAGGGAATTGTTGCCTCTTAATTCCCACAAAGCCAGTTATCTTTTTTCCTTCAGCTTTGGGAAAAGTGTTGCAAACAGATAAAGGAGTTGGCTCATGCTGCAGAATCAGGCTGGATAGAAAATACTACCAGAATCACACTCCACATGGCCACGTGCCTATATAATGAGAGAGACATAAGGGAGCGAAGCACAGATATGTCCACCATCTCATCCTCACTCCAAGGCTTAAACTCACTGAGAGCAATGAAAAATGGAATTTCTTGCTCTGTGAAAATAGAATTATGGTATGACCCCTGTAGTGTATTGGAGGGAAAAAGCCAAGGGGGAGACACATTTGCTTCATTATAAATTAGAAGGTGATTTGATAAAACTCACGCTCACTGCTTTACTTAAATAACTACTGAACTATACCTCAGTCCCATGACCAGGGAACCTCATGTACTATTGATTGCTGCTTTGTTCTGCCTGCAATTATTCATTCTCAGAGCAGGATTGCATCACTAGTTCAAAGAAAAAGAAGAACCTGTGGGATGTACCTTGGCATAACAACAGTGATGGCTTTCTATACAAGTCTTACAGATTTCTTACATTTTTTATTCTGGACCTATCAGGTGGGCTGTAGTGACATATGGGTCATGCTACACAAATTTATCTTTAAATATAAAAATAACTTGACCTTATATGTACCTGTTAAGCAGTATTATATTATCATCCATTAGCTCTGCTTTTCTAACATTTCCATTATTCTCATAGACCTAGAGCTGGAACCACCCCAGGAATGACATCTGATGGCCGTCCCCAAGCAAAACCCCCTGGGGAGACAGCTGGGATACTCCCTGCTTTTTATCAGCAACAATATCTCATAATGATTTGCTATCAAAATAAATTGAAATATAATGCAACCCATAAATGCCACTGAGGTTGGTGTTACAGTATTGATCTTCAGCACCATTCCTGTGAGTGTCCCAAAGATACTGCAGTAGACGGCCTCGATTTCATAAGCCCCTGCTTTTTTCTAAAACATTGAGAATCTACAATTCCCAACACAGAGCTCCATTTCCCTGTTGCCTTACAGGCTTACTAGGTACCATTAAGGAAAAGTTAGCCAGCCTTCCACCATAAACAGCCTGGGATAGCTCACTTCTTTACACAAAGGGGGTGGGGTAGGGGGGGAAGGAACCCTCCTGAGAATACCTTCTTGCTCCCAGCTGCAAGTTGTATGGCATCAATTAGGTAGGCTCTTCCTTGCATAAAGAAAATCTTTGTGGCCTGAAGTGCTTGGGTTTTTTTTGTTTTTGTTTTTTTACTAAAGATAAATCCTCAAAGCAATTTATTGAGTCAAAGTTCTAAAAACATGATTTCAGCTTAATTTACAATATATACAGACTACATATATTCTTTCTGTGTGTCTTCTTGGACCACAGAAAAAGGTGTTCTAACTTAATATATTTTGCTTTGAAAGATCATATTTTCAGCATAAATAACTTTGTGAAACCAATACAATAAGTCAAGGAAAACCTTCCATATTGTATAGTTAAGCAATCTGAATTCAACTCATGGTAGATGTAGATGGTAGAGTTGAAGCACATTTATAGCAAATATAACTGGAGTCACATTCACCAAAATCACCTCCTGGTCACTCCTCACAATTCTGAGTCTCTGCAAGGAGCATTTCATTAAACCAGGTCAATGCCCAAGACGTCAGCTGCCAGGGACTGGAAAATGAAATGCCTGCCCCCTCACAGCTTCTGTAGTAGAAGATGCAGCCCTACCTCCCATAAAGATTCCAAACTAGGAAATTCACCTCACACAGGGAAGCTCTTTAGATGCCATGCAGTAAAAAAGCAACGAGCTATCCACCACATATTTACCATTTAGATCTTTAAAAGTTTTTGCCTTCCAAAATTACCTCACCAAAGCTTCAAAACCAACTCTGTGAAGTAAATACTTTTGATAAAAATACAAGAGGGAGATTGCATAAAGGCAAATGAGTGGCCTCACATAACAGTAAAAGAACAAAACAGAGACTTAGTGTTCAGCATGCCATACAAGATTAATGGGCATACTTGAAGAGTGTGTTGCCTGATCAAAATAGTTTTGGGAGCAATGTAGTCTATCTGCCTTAAAGAGTCACAATTTACCATATACAATTTAATATTCCCTAAATTTAACCACTCACCCCCTTTGGATATCACCCAGAATTATTGCTCTGAGAAATTAATGTTAGAAAGGTCTACTCTGTTCTTATTTAAAAAATTACATTTACACTGTTAAGTACTACTAAATATTCCAGTTTGGTCAAGTATTTTTATGCCTTTCCAGGCATTTTGTCACTAAGTATTCAATAAACACATGATTGAGTAGTACTTTGTTTCCCCCACGTATATTTTCCAGCAAATTCTAAACACCTTTCACCATTTTTTATTCTAAGAATTGCTGACCCAAATATTCCATCATGAATACAGGAATTTTATTTTTAGACTTTACATACATACTCATATATGTATTTGTTCCACTCTATAGGAAGCAGAGATCTTTTAAGAAGATACTACCAAAATTTATGCTTACTTCTTATGCTTCTCTACATTAAAGAGATGTTTTTAAATTTCCATCTGTCAACCATAGCTGATTTTACTACTTAATGTCTACTATATGGGTAGTTCTCTTTTTACACCTTAAATGTCATCTTTTTCCAAAAAACGGGGCCCTCACCATAATAGAAACCAACAATACTTTGTTTCTATGAATAACATTTATAAAGATTGTGCCAGGGATCTCCAGGGAAATAGAATAGGAGATAGAGAAATGGAGAAACTTGTTTTAAGGAATTGACTTACACGATTGTGTAGCTGACCAGTCTGAAGGCTGTAAGGCAGGCCGACAGTGTGGAAACTCACAGTTTTTCCACATTAAAGTCTTGAGATAGAATTCTTCTGCTCTGGGAAACCTTAGTTTCTGCTTTTAAGACCTTCAACTGATTGGATGACACCATGCACATCATCAAGAGTGATTTCCTTTATTTAAAGTCAGCTGGTAGTAAATGTTAATCACAGCTACAAAATACCTTTAGAGCAACGTGTAGGCTAATATTTTGACTAAATGAATGGGCACCACAGCCTAGCCAAGTTTACACATAAAACAACTGTCACATAAACCTTCTGTCACTTTTGTTGTCCTTTACAAAGTTTATAGTCTTTCAAGTTTCAATATTGCCTGTGTTTTTCTGAATCCCTAAGTCATTCCACACATGATTCTAAAGACATTAATCACCTAACAACCATCGCCTTAAATGGGCTACTCAGGATTAGTGTATTAATACCTCCCCTGAAAAACAAAGCATTTTTTGGAGATTTTAATTTGAAAACATACTTCAAGAAAACACATTAAAAATTTTCTATTATGTCTTTTTCTAATTATGTCATTTAATTCAAAAGCAATACACTCTAATGAAGCAATAATTTAAGCAACTTAATAGTTTGCCCAATTTCCATTTGGAGACAAATCACTAAAAATAAATGAGAAGGCTTAGAATATTGTCTTTTTGTGCTTCTGTTCTCCCTTTGAGTGCAGCCCTTCCCAACACAGAATTTTCACACCCACCCAACCTACAGATAAGTGATTCTCAACCTAGCTGCATATTAGAACCATGTGAAGAATTTTGAAGGCAGGAAAAATAAACAGAAGAGTTGCCCAGGACCCCATCTCAGAGCTCCAGATTTAATCAGTCTTAAATGGAACTTGCTGTGCAGCTAAGTCTACAAATCACTACTTGAGAAGCTTGGAGTCCTCACCCAAACTAGAAAAAGGAGAGCACCTGAGGTCAACTAATTAAGTACCTGTTTGCTAAATGGATTATACCTGGCAACGTAAATTTCTAGCACTGTTTTACATCAATCTGCCCTTGCGTTATGAGAATTTTGTCAATTATGGAATGAAATTTTTGTATTCCATTAAAGAAAACCCACTCATAGATAATCAAGTCAAAAGATGTCCTTTCCCAAGGGCTATTTTACCCTTGTCCATTTCTTCCAGGATCTGAGATATTCTTCTCCCATCAGACCAGGAAAGTACCTAATTGTACCTAAAAGTATTACACTCTTGTTTCATAATTTGTGTGATTTTTTGGCAAATTGTAGTTTGCAATTAACAATAATACCTACTTACTCACCCCATACTTCAGGAGTTGGGATTCTGACATTGCTTCTACCCCAGTAAGAAAGTTTCTAACAATGATTAGGTGACTGTGCCCTCACTCTTCAATATCAGAAGTATGGATCTTGCATCTGTTGTGTGCAGCACCATGGAAAAGCCTTAGGAAGGAATGCCTCCTTCAAACAAAAATCTTTGCCTCCACCTTGTGCATGGCACATGTAAATGCAGATGGATGTGCAGACACCAATTCTGAAATCAGGCTTTAATAAAATTGATAGCATGCAATCACCTGGAATGTGCTTACTTTGTGCTGCAGCTCTACTGGTACAGGAAAAGCTTGGGGCCAAGTTAAGAAGATACAGAATGTTCAGTTTTATTTTCAGAGATTATAACAGATGTGTCAACTTTGCAACTTTGTAACGGGAGACCAGATAATCCATCTAAATTTTTCATTTAGTTCCTGAGAATGTTTAAAACTTTGAGAGAAATTCAACTCATTTTTTCTCTTAAAAGATAGTGTTCGTTGTAGAGTATGACGATCTTCTCACTATTAAGCACCAGCTAAGATTGGGTAAGAAAAAAATGAAAAAAACAGTGAAATAGTTCATTTTCTACACACTATTACTTTTTCAAAGGATATTCCTACATTATCTCATCTAATTGACCATCAAAAGTCAGGAGCATCCTTTCTACCACATTCTATTCATTAAGTAGGGCAAAGACCCACCCAGTTTCAAGGTACAGGGGGTAACATAGACTGTATTTTTGAATGAATGGAGTATCAAAATATTTGCAGATGTTTACTTATCTACACAAAACTCTAAGACCAACACATTTGTCTTTGGCAGTGGTCATGCAGAAAATGACAAAGCACTCCTAATGTTGGAAAAATAATGTAAATAGAAGCCTAAATCAAATGTTGACCTGCTGTGCAGAAACAAAATCACCAGTATTTCTAAAAACTATTTTCCATATCAGTAATATGAGAAGTAGTTCATAGAATGAGTTTGGATATTATAAAACTAATCAGATTAAATTAGGAAACTAATGCAGAGTCAGAATAAGGCCAAAAATGCTATAGACAACATAGATGAGAAAAAAATGAATATTGTTTTCTCATCCAGTTTGTCATACAAATGGCTCATTGTCATTTCATGTGTTCCCAATTACGATGTCTAATATACTCAAGTGAAACCAATAGTATACTCAGCCATTACTCTAACTTCTAATTGGTTGTTTCTATGTAAAATAGCAGAGAATTACATTGTGAAGGATTGTCAGTTATTAACTCAAAAGACTGCAATGATGAAATCTATGATTAATTTTAATCAAATAAAATCATACTCTCATCAACTGTCATTTACATAAAGTCAATTACATAACTTTTAATTAGCAGAACTCTATTCTACAATTGTTTCTCTAATCAAAGGCATGGTCATCTAATGCAAATGCTTAAGTATACTGATGTAAAAATTTTACATCCATGCTGTTATTGCCATAAATTCAGCATAGGTCATTGCTTTTGAAAATATGTCTTTCAGATCTTCTAGTTCTTAGCTATTCCTGAAAAACAACCATGAAGCCAGGATGTGCAATGGTTTAGCTACTCAGCTGAAGAGCAGACGCAGTCCTCTCAGGAGCACCTGTCTGAGAGGCTGGGCAACGCCTCCACTCCTCTGCTTAAATTTTTGCAAGTATATGGGAAACACCAAACAAAAGATTGGATTTCTACCCAGAAACTCAGGCTATCAGAGCACCTACCACAAGCCTAGATCCACCCAGAATTTCGGGTGTGCTGCGAGAGCAGTGAGGGCCTCACGATTCATCATTCATCTACTCACAAGGATTTGAGGTCCAGGAAGGAAGGTAAATGACCATTTAAACACCACTGTCTCTTGACTTGCAAACTTAGAAGATGTGATTTTTTTCCACTACTTTATATCAAATATGGTATAGTTGACCCCTCCTGATCAGAGATCAATTTGCACAACTGCCAGGCCAGAACACAATCTGTACAAAATAGGAACAAGCTTTGTATCTTGCCCTCTTCATCTTCTTTTTCTCAATAAAAGACTCCTTTTGCCCATTTAATAAAATGCTAAGAACATCAATGGTGGGGACTTTTCAGGATTGGGCCCTTTATCTATATACAGATAATTAAGTCAACACATTACTTGATTTTAAACCCAACCAGAACACAACTTTCAAACTACAGTGCTATCCATACTTAGTGAGGTTTCATTCAAAGGTGGCATGTTTTGCCTAGTCACCATCCACACTTACCAGCCTCTATTTTAGGTCTCTTACCCTCATTTAATAGCTGGGCTGGAAAGAGGGAACTTGTGATTCATATTTGCTTATTGCAGGTAGTACAGAAAGAAAAGGGATTTGGAAGAAGCTAATCTCTCTTCTCATAACCCACAGCTCATTTGACTTCCCCAGCAGAAAGCTCACCCTTGCAACCATGTTGCAATAACTATACCTCTTCAGAGTTTAAATGGAATTGCATTTCTTTTTTCAAAACCTGAATGGAACATAAAATTTGACCAATACCTCCCTTAGACCCAGGCACACAGAGCCCCAGCTCTGGGCACCCCACTTTAGGGCACCCTGTTCAGCCTTCATCCAGCCAGGACCCTCCACATAAGATCAGGCTACTATGGGGCCAAAGGGACATGGCCATCCAAGAATCCAGTTTTCCTCCTTCCAGACCTCACTCTGTACCCAGGATGCCACACTGCCATGGAGGCTCCTAGCACAGGCCTCCTCTCTAGGTAGGTAGACCACATTGTTGGTGGGCCTAGAGGCAGTCGTTTGTTTAGGCATAAGGGTCACGGTCTGTGCGTGAGTATGTATGAGACCATCACAGAGCTGGACAGAGAGGGAACTGGGAAGGAAAACAGGGACAGGCTATGGGCTGGAGGCTGGCTTTCTGCATTCTGTCAAGTTCTGTTACAGAGTTCAGAGGAATCTAAGGTTTTTAAACTTAAACCTGGATTTTCAGGTTGTATTGAACGTATATTTGCCAAGTTAAAAGGATAGAACATATTTTATTTACTTAACAGCTTGTCAGCTTGATTTCAAACTTACAGATATGTGGACATATGCTCTGTGGGCCTCCGTTTATACTCTTACACCTGGATCTGCAGTTTCCTGTCAGGCCTGTATTTTATAGGTACTGAAATGGGTCAAGTAAGTGACTCCATCCGCTTTTCTCCCCACACAAAACCAGTACACAGCCTCACCCAAACAGGTTTAACAGCATCAAATTGCACCCTAGCTTATCATGACAAAGTAAATCAAGCAGTGGCCCTCTCTCCTCCAAAATCAAGCTTAGAACACTGATAATGTGAAGAAAACTAAGATGATGTGAGGAACTAACAACCATAATAATAACAATTTTGAGAACACTTGGAGAGTCTGAGGCCAAAGAATCCCCTACAGGCTGTCTTGAGTTGGGGACATTAGTAGGAGAGGGAGGTTGAATTGTAGTGGATTCAACCTTAGGCAGAGAAAGAGGAGAAAATCATCTAAAAAGTGCTCAGGCATTCAGAAAAGTTTAAAATCCTAACAAAATTATAAAATACAGTCTGAATAACTGAAAGGACAATCCATGCTCTAGGAGTGAATGACTCACTATCATAAAAACATCAATTCTCTTCAAATTTATCTATAAATTAAATGCAATCCCCCTTTAAAATTCCAGATGATTTTTTTTATCAGTCACTTAAAATCCTTATATGAAAATGCATACAGAAATATAAAAGTCTACAACAAAGAAACATAAAAAAGAAGAGTGATGTGTGGAATGTACATAGCTAGATATTAAAACATAATACAAAGCCACATAAACAATACATAATAAAATAATATGCAAATAGTTAAACACAATAGAAGTCCAGGTATATGTAGGAACTTAAAACACTATAGTAGTCACATTAGAAATCAATATGAAAAGGTTATTTTGCAAATGGTGTAGAATTTTGCTACCATATGTAGAAAAATTAAATTGGAATCCTATCAGCACATACCAAGGTAGACTACGACTGCAGCAAAGACTCTAAAGTAAAAGAATAATTCTCTGGAGTTAAGAGAAAAAACTCAGGTAAATATATTCATAACATGGTGGTTAAGAAATGCCTATTCATGAAAAATTCAAAAATGACAAACCATAGGTGGAGTATTAATCAATTGTAATATATCAAGGAGCTGTGTTCAACAAAGGATACCAGGGGTAAAGTTCACAGACATAATGCAGATCAATAATGTATTTGTAACTTTAAAACCAACAAAGCATTAAAATTTAGAAAATGTAACAAAACCCATGAAGGAAAAAATTAAAATGCAACAATCAAATGAGCAGGTGGAGCAGAAGTATTTTCAGAGTGGTTACCCTATTTTATATAATATGTAATGGTGGATAAATGACACCATGCATTTGTTAAAACCCATAGAACTATAGAACACAAATAGTATGCATGCAATTTTCAAAGATTTCTCAGGAGGTCAAGGATCCTAGGAAAGAATGCAGACCGTGACAAGAGAATCTCACTATATTACAGACGTATGAAACAACTTCACCAAAGAAGCTGGGGAAAAGGGTGTCAATCTACACAACTTTAGAAATAAATGGAGCCTGTATGACTAAAGGCAAAGAAACTACCCATTAGCACTTACTCCAGTTCATCTTATTTCCTTTGGGGATATGTGTTAACAATTCTGTTACTGCTCTACATAAAACAGGAATTGAACAATTAAGTGGAGGATGGTAGTAGCCAAGCTTCTCATAGGTAGAATGAAAATTTACAAATAAACAAGGAGAGATTGAAATGGTCCATGTGGCAATGGATTAGAGTGGGAAACACCAGGCAATGGATTAGAGTGGGAAACACCATAAGAAGTCAGATGCTTACACAGAGAAACATTTATAGATGTGCACATACACAGGGGTTAGTATGTATACATATGTTCATTTGCTCTGTCAGTTGAGAGGGCCTAAAAGAAACCATAACCCTGCAACAATGAATACACCCAGTACTTGGATCTTGGTTTCTAATACTGTTCTCCAATAAAAGGGGCTAGGAATCCTTGGAGAAATGGCTATTCTAAGACTAGAGAAGGAAATATTCAAAATGAGCTTAGACAGTTTTGCAGTGCTTGAAAGAATGAACGTGCTCAAAAACAGAATAAAACAAAACACAAAAATTAGGGTAAGTCAAAAGGACACAGGAGCCAATATAAAGAGTTTCCAGTGGTCAAAGCTGAAACAAAATAGATATGGTAGCATATGAATGTATACAATGAATGTCCATAAATTAGCCTATACTACTATAAATAAATGGTTGCTTAAATTAATAAATAAGAGAGAAGAAACAAAATCCCCCTGCAGAAGAATTACAAATGAATTATTGAGATAGTCCCTCTTAAAGGGTAGGGAGCATAACTTCCCACTCCTTAAATGTGTGGCTTTGCGTAGTGACTTCCTTCCAAAGAGTATAGCATATAGAAGGGAGGAAACGAAACTTTACGGTGGAGAAACCTGAAAAATACTGCTTCAGCCAGGTGATCAAAGTCAACATTAATAGTCACCAATCATGTAGACAGTACATATCCTTGATATGATGGAATGAAAGTGAAACTTCATTTCTGTGTTATTCCTCCTAAGAACTTATAAACTCAGTTTATTAATGAGAAAAACATCAGACAAATCCCAGTAGATGGACATTTTGCAAAACACCTGGACCAATATTCCTCAAAACTCTCATTATCATCAAAAATAAGAAACTTCTGCAAAGCCATCACAGCCAAGGGGAGCCTAAGGGGCCACGAAGACTGAATGTGCTGTGGCTCCCTGAGTGGGGTCCCAGGCCAGGAACAGGACATGAGGCAAAACCCAAGGAAATCTGAAGGAACTGCGGTTGGTTCATGACAGCAAATGTATCACAGTGTGGAGGTGCTAATAATGGAAGGTGCAGGGGCGGGGGCGGAAATGTGGGGACTCCCTGTGCTATCTATCAAACTTTCTCTAAATCTAAAGCCATTCTAAAAAATAAAGCCTATTAAGAAAAAATGCAGTTTATAGATGAGGAAATCCAAAAAGGCTTACAAGCATATAAAGGGATAAACTCACTTTTTATCAGAGAAATGCTAATTAAAACAATAATGAGATATTTTACCTCTATACAACTGAATAAACTTGAAAGGCTGGATAATGCCAAGAGTCGGTGGAGATTTGGGTGAAATGATCCCTCATATACTGCTGGCTACATGCTCTGAGAGGAATCTAGCAGCCTTCAGTCAATTACACATGTGCATAAACTCTGACCCCATATTCTGCTCCTCTTTCTCTCTCTATAAACTATATGTTTATTATTGTCACAAGGGTCCACAGGAGAACATGCAGGAGGATGCTTTTGTAGTGTTGTTTGTGGAAGCAGAGAGTCAAACAAAAAGTGGATATTTAGCTCTAGTCTAGAAGATTAAACATGGATGCATACTATGGAATATTACACAGACATTAAAGACACCAGAACATGTACATATAGCAACATGGATGGATCTTAAAATCATAGTGCCAACAAAAAATACATGAAGCACAATGGTGTTTTTCACACAATACCATCTAAATAAATTAAAAATGCATTCCTGCAAAACAAAATTTCCTATTTAACAAGAACAGATACAAAGAAAGTATGCATAGGGAGCACATAGCAGGGTGACTAATAGGCAGAGGGAAATGAGGTAGGAGCTCTAACACGAGAGTGGGGCCTTACATGAGCCAAAGATGATAATGTTTATTAAATGAGAGTATGATCACCATTATTAACTAAATTGCAAACCTGAGATCCAACAGGAAAGAAAAAATATTCTAATTCAGTTATGGAAATTAGGTCTGAAATCTCAAAGTGCTATTCCAGGACTTTATTACTCCCACATGACGTACAGTCCAGGTCCACAGTGACTTTTTCTAATGGTCTGTGACAATGGTTGAGTGAAATGAGGAAGATATTATGTGGTATCCCACGGATTTCTCCAATGCAATCCTCCAGGGCTCCGAGGCCCACATCTTCTTGGCACAGCCCCAACCTGTCATAAAGATACCAACTTCAGAGATCAGTTGTGCCCACAGTCTCCACCCAGGAACCAGTAAGCCAAGGACTAGTCTAGAACTTAGCATTGTCCATGTACTGTTGAAGAGCTGCCTATTTGACATTTTCTCTTCTGATGACAACCAATTTTAACACCTGTTGAGAGAGAAAGGGAGACGGCTCCCCTAGCATTAGACTGATCTTGGTCATGCTGGGGTAGCATAGTCCCCACAGAGAACAGGGCAGAGTTAGATTCAACACATTTACAGGAAACCCTGCTTTTTCCAAGACACTGAAGAACTATTCTTCAAAGAATAGAATGAATTCTAAATGGCTAGAATGGAGACTGGTTCAAGAGAAATGTTATCTGATTCATGGTCCCACTGAGCTAAGCCTAGACTTAGATTGCATCAAGATTTCTAACGAAGGCCCATTAATAATAATTATTTTGATCACTGAAAATTTTTGCTTACTATGTGCCAAGCACTGTTCAAAATCTTTAACTGCTCTATCTCATGTTCACACACACATAAACTTCTATGAGATAGCTATAATAATTATGCCACTTTTATAAATCAGAAAATTGACACACAAGGACACTAAGTGATTAGCTAAAGGCTACTCATTAATTACTGGTGGTGGAGTTGATATTCAAAGCTGGGCAATCTGAATTTCAGAGCCCAGATCTCAACTTGTATGCCCCACTTGTCTCTGCCCACTGGGCAAAATAGTTAAGGAGAACAGCCTCTCTAAATTGTGCCCAAAGTTATAATAAAAGAAACTTTTCATGATTTGGCCAGAAAGGCATTTTCTACTTATATATTCTAATAGCCAAGCTTGTTTCATATTTTTTTCTGGGTCCAAAAAATTTTAACTTTTCTACCTTCTTCCCTCCCTTCCTTTCTGGTGCTATTATAAAATTGCTGAAAATATGGTGGAATTTTTCAAATGTTTCCAGCATTCTGAAAAATGGAAATGATAACCAATAATAAGATACTTGATGATGGCTCCCACCTGTGAGAATGGCTTGGCGAAGTATATCCAGAAGGTAGAGAAAAGAGGTAAAAATTAAGAAAATCTCCATAATCTCCCATATGGCCAAGATAATCCAAAAAAGGGACAAGAATTGCTTTTCCTTGAAAGAAGCCTCTGTTTCTCTATGTCCCAGCTCCTCTGCTGTTTTTCAAAAGAACACCACCAAATAAACAGTTCTTATACCCGCAAACATACAGTACATTGATTTAGGTAAAAGAACTGAAGAGACAAACTAGCAAATGTGACAAAGAAGAAAGAATCCACCACTTAAAGTTATTTTCCATTTGATGCATAGATTCAACAAACCAACTCTTCGAAAATTTTCTAAAGTTCACTGTGGCAGAGCTTGTATGCTACTTGATATGCAAAATAGATTTATCAAAAGTAGAAACAAAAGTCTGGTTTTGAAATAAGCATCTTAAAAGTTTTTAATAAAGCTCCTCTGCTACTATGACTTTAATGCCATAAAGTATATTTTATATGATGTATATATACTATATTATATATACTCTAGCAACGATTTTTAATTTTTAACTTTATGGAAAATACTGACCAGCAGTCTACTGCCACCTAGTGTACTTCTCAGCTATCGTAAATTATCAAGTGCCCAAGAAATTGAAATTTATTCTAGTGTTAGCCTAAGAAAAAATGATTATTAATATAGATAGAGGTATAGGCAGAGCTATAAAATATACAGGTATAGAGATATAGATATATATCCACATTATTAGACACACCACTTTTCCCTTCCATTAATATGACTAAGTACTGTTGCTAAAATAGAAATGAGTGACATGGTAATGTGCTGAGATCCTCAGAATACATCAGGCAAATATTTTGATTTTTGATTCTGTGAACTGAAATGACCTTTTCTCTCCCACTGGTGGAGTACCAGAGGAAAAGAGCAGCGAACTGAAAGAGAGGAAACCAAGTTTAATTCCATTTTTGCCCTCATCACATTGTGTGACCTGGATCTTTCATTCACTCTCTCCATATGCCCATCTGTAAAATGTAGGCAATGACTAGATAACCTCTACAATTCCTTATTCACCCCATATCCCTGACAATATACTCTGTGTGTATGCATGTGTGCAATGTCCAGTATCTGAAACTTTTTGGAATATTATTCAGTTGATCCACTAGATGGTAGCAGATTCTGGGCTACTCTATGATTGCAGGCAGTCAATTCAACCTTCCTAGCATCTGAGTTCTACTATTAAAGAGTTAATGGAAGAGTTTTGCCTTGGTCACCACAAGACTTGAGTTTTACTCTCAGCTCTGCCATTTATTACTTGTATGATCTTGATTACTTGTATGATTTCAGTTCACAGAATCAAATAAGCCTTTCAGAGTTTCTGATTACCTACCATGAAATCAAAGGACATCTTAAGGATCTAAAATTATAACTGAATATTGTTACCATAGAAAGAACAAGATATGTTTAAACAGTAATGTCCTCTGTTTCTACCTCGAGCCATACAAAAAGTCTGCATTTGGCACAAAGAAAAATTCCATTTTTAATCTATAAGATAAAAATAGTATTTTTGTTTCCTCATGTGTAAAATAGGGAAAATAGTAACTTTAAGGGTTATTATAATGAGTAAATACGACAAGTAAAGCAATTAATAAATGTTAGCCATTATCGTTTTGTGTGTTTTTTAATTATTATGACTTTGTTCAATGGCATTTGGACTCCCTCAGACCTCCCTTCTCTCCCAATATTTGAAGGTATAAGCTTTAGGCCAATTCTCACTTATAAGGTCAGAGTCTGCACAGAACAGCACATGGGGGCAGAAGTAGCTCATGGAACACTCTCTAAGTTGCTACAGAAAGTTCCAAGCCTTGGATCTGTAGGTCCTCAAGGAGTCTAGATGCTCTGCCTTAATCAGTCTTCACTAGAACTCCTTGAAAGAACCTGGAGTGATAGCCTGTAGTGTCTTGGACTCCCCCTGAAGGAATGGGGAGTCAGCCCAAAGGCCTCCGGGTAAATGTGGATGGCTTTCAGCCTTAACAAAATGCTACAAAGACTAGTACCTCTAAAATATTACCTAACCTGGCTTGCAGAAGCCAATGTCTCTGGTTCCTCCTGAATTGGCTCAGTTTATTCACAAAATCATCAACTTCATGACTTCTAAATAAAACTACTGTGTTACATATTGTGTGACAAGAGTTGCCATATTCTCTTAGGTATTTGTTTAAAGCCTTGAAGACATAAAATACTGAAGAAGCCAAAGATATTAAGTCATCCAAATAAACAAAATTCCTAGAAGCACTGTGGTGTTTTGACCTCATTAGCTATCATCACTTTGAAAATATTTGAGGTTATAACCTAGCAGAATTAAGGTACAAAACAGAACAGAAACTTGATATAGTTACTACCAGGAACCATCTGTTTACTCACCCCACCTCCTTTTCCAAAGAACCACACCAAACCAAATTTCTCTCTCCCTTTTTGTTTTGGTAATTCAGTGTTCATCATATAATTTGTTCGGCAGTAGTAAAGGTGTATGCTGACAACTTGTTTGTGTAACAGGGTGAGTCTGGTCAGGGAATGATGAATCAGAGTACATAGCCCAGCCTAGGGCAAATTTGATAGAAGATGTAGTCCAGCCATTTAAGATCAGAGACAGTGATGACAAAGCCAAACCAGGGGTGAGCTGGGTCAGAAACCTCTACACCCTTTAGATGCCAGCAGGGATGAGGATGAGAATCCTGAAATTTAGGAGCATACCAAAATCTGAGGCTGCCGAGGATGATGAGAGAACTCAGAGAACTTGTGGTTTCCAACTTTTAGAAGGACTCCAAACCCTATAATGAGGCTGTATTAAGAATACACCTGCTGAGGGGATTTAACAAGATGGCAGAGTGAGAAGTGAGACAAAAACCTCTCCCAAAAGCACATATAACATGAAAATACAGCAAATACAACTAATCCTGAAAGAGTGACTGGCAAGAAGATTGCAACAGAATTGCTACATCTAGGGAAAAGAGAAGACCTCATGGAAAAGGTAAACTAGCAAAGCCATTATCTGGCAGGACCCAAGCCCTCCTCTGACCCCAGCTACTGACAGGAGGAAGAGAAATGGAGCAGGGATGGAGTAGAAGCTAAGGACTGCTAAATATTCACCCCTGGAGACCTGCTCCAGGAGCATGAACCCACATTACATGGTGCTTTGGAGATTAGAGGACTTGTAAAACAAAGAAAGGTAGAATACTCAGAGAGTCTGAGATTCCAGCAACTTGTGAAGAACAGGTACCTACAACCAGCCACTGCAGGAAAAAAGAAATGTGGGCACTTTGAAAGACTTTCCAACAGTGAGAGGGCTGCTAAAGCAGCAAGGATTACACAGAGCTTGCTGCTCAGGAGAAAGGACAGGTGGACAAAATCGTCCTGGCACACTCCGCCAAGCAGGTTAGGAATGTTCAGGAGCTTCATGCACTCCATCCCCCTGGCTGGCAACACAGCACCGAGGCCCCCCACTGCAATACACATCCTGCCACTCCGTCCTCCAGCCAACACCGGTTTGCAAACCTACTGCCCCTGCCATCGCACCAGCCAGCAGGGGGTGGCCCCACCTATGGCAGCTACAAGGGCATAGAAAAGAGGCTTTTCCCTGTGTGCTTTTCTCACTGGCCCTGGTAGTGGAGGCAGACACTGCAGCTGGGAAACAGGAAAGAACTTTTTCCTCCTGGCAGGCACTGGGGCTGCATGCCTGCAACCCCCATCATGGCTCCAGGGGCTGGGCAGCCCCAGAGAGTAGAGTTTCTGGTCACTAGAGGGCACCACTTACACAAAATTATTATTTCACAGGAATCATTAAAAATGTGAAATGGCAAAAGAACCTGGTACAAACCAAAATCCCTCAAACAACAGAAAGAGGGCTAAGTGAAACCAAAATCAGCAATCTTCCTGATAAAGATTTCAAAATAAAAATCATGAACATGTTCATGGAGCTACAGAAAAATATTCATGATCTCAGAAAGGACTTCAAGAGAGAAAAACTTTGAAAAATACAGTATCTGAAATGAAACATACAGTGGAGGAATTTAAAAGCAGATTAGATGAAATAGAGGAGAGAGTAAGTGGAACAGAAATTAGAGAACAGGAATACAAAGAAGCTGAGGCACAGAGAGAAAAAAGGATCTTTAGGAATGAAAGAATATTAAGAGAACTGTGTGACCAATCCAAAAGGAAGAATATTCACATTATAGGGGTGCCAGAAGAAGAAGAGAGAGAGAGATAGACAGTCTCTTTGAGAAAATAATTGCTGTAAATTTCCACAGTCTGGGGAAGGACAGATTCTCTCATGCCATGGAAGTGCACAGGTCTCCCAACACAAGGGACCCAAGGAGGACAACACCAAGACATATAATAATTAAAATGCAAAGATTAAGAACAAGAACAGAGTATTACAAGCAGCCAGAGAGAGAAAAAAGGTCACATACAAAGGAAACCCATCAAACTATCATCAGATATCTCAGTGGAAACCTTACAGGCCACAAGAGAGTGGCATGATATATTTAATGCAATGAAACAAAAGGGGCTTGAACCACAGGTATTCTACCTGGCAAGATTATACTTAAATTTGAAGCAGGGATTACACAATTTCCAAATAAGCAGAAGTTGAGGGAGATTACCTCCCACAAACCATCTCTACAGTGTATGTTGGAGGGACTGCTATAGATGAAAGTATTCCCAAGGTTAAATAGCTGTCATCAGAAAATATAAAACCACAGTAAAGGAAGTAGACCTATTAATTACTAAGCAAATGCAAAATTAAATCAACTACCCACAAAGTCAGTCAAGGGATACACAAAGAACAGAATATGACACCTAATATATAAAGAGTGTAGGAGAAAGAAAAAGAAGGGAGGGAAAATTATATTGTGTTTGAAATAGCATACTAAGTAAAGAAGCTCCCCTTGAACCTCTGGTAACCACAAATTTGAAGCCTGCAATGACAATAAGTACATATCTATCAATAATCATCCTAAATGTAAATGGACTGAATGCACCAATCAAAGGACATAGACTTACAGAATGAATTAAAAAAAAAACAAGACCCATCCATATGCTGCCTACAGAAGACTCACTTCAAACCCAAAGACATATACAGACTAAAAGTGAAGGGATAGAAATAGATACTTCATGCAAATAATAGGGAGAGAAAAGCAGGAGTTACAGTATGTGTATCAGACAAAATAGACTTCAAAACAAAGAAAGTCACAAGAGACAAAGAATGACATTATATAATGATAAAGGGGTCAATCCAACATGAGGATATAACCGTTATAAATATCTATGCACCCAACATAGGAGGACCCAAATATGTGAAGCAAATACTAACAGAATTAAAGAGGGAAATAGAATGCAATGCATTCATTTTAGGAGACTTCAACACACCACTCTTTCCAAAGGACAGATCAACCAGACAGAAAATAAGTAAGGACACAGAGGCACTGAACAACATATTGGAACAGATGGACCTAACAGACATCTACAGTACACTCCACCCAAAAGCAGCAGGATACATATTCTTCTCAGGTGCACATGGAACATTTTCCAAAATAGGTCACATACTAGGACACAAAAAGAACCTCAGTAAATTCAGTAGGACTGAAATTGTACCAACCAACTTCTCAGACCACAAAGGTATGAAACAAGAAATAAATTATGCAAATAAAACAAAAAAGCCCACAACACATGGAGGCTTAACAACATGTTCCTAAATACTCAGTGGATCAATGACCAAATTAAAACAGAGATCAAGCAATATATGGAGACAAATAAAAAAAACAACCGCAAAACCTGTGGGATTCAGTGAAAGGCATTCAGAGAGGAAAGTATATAGCAATACAGGCTTACTTCAAGAAAGAAGAACAATCCCAAATGAACAGTTTAAATGCACAATTAATGAGACTAGAAAAAGAAGGAGGGACATAAGAAAAATCAGAGCAGTAATAAATAAAATTGAGAAGAATAAAACTGTAGAAAGAATCAAGGGAACCAGGATCTGGTTCTTCAACAAAATAAACAAAATAAATAAACCCCTAGCCAGACTCACCAAGAAAAAAAGATAGTGTACACATGTAAACAGAATCAGAAATGAGAAAGGAAAACTCACAACAGTTAACACATATATACAAAGAATTATTACAGAATACTATGAAAAATTATATGCTAAAAAATTGGATAACCTAGAAGAAATGGACAACTTTCCAGAAAAATACAACTTTCCAGACTGACCCAGGAAGAAACAGAAAATCTGAATAGACCAATTATCATCAAGGAAATTGAATCAGTAATCGAAAAACTACCCAAGAACAAAACCTCTGGACTAGATGGCTTCACCACTGAATTTTATCAAACATTTAGAGACGACCTAATACCCATCCTCCTTAAAGTTTCCCAAGAAGTAGAAGAGGAAAGAATACTTCCTAACTTATTCTATGAGGTCAGCATCACTCTAATACCAAAACCAGGCAAAGACACCACAAAAAAAGAAAATTACAGACCAATAACCCTGCTGAATCTAGATGGAAAAATACTCAGCAAAATATTAGCAAATTAAATTCAAAAATACATCAAAAAGATCATCCATCATGAACAAGTGGGATTTATTCCAGGGATGCAAGGATGGTACAACATTCAAAAATCCACCAACATCATCCACCACATCAGCAAAAAGAAGGACAAAAACCACATGATCATCTCCATAGATGCTGAAAAAAAACATTCAACAAAATTCAACATCCATTCATGATAAAAATGCTCAAGAAAATGGGCATAGAGGGCCAAGTACCTCAACATAATAAAGGCCATATACAACAAACCCACAGGCAACATCATACTTAACAGTGAAAAGCTGAAAGCTTTTCCTCTTAAGATCAGGAACAAGACAAGGATTTTTTTATTCCTCTATTTTTATTCAGCATAGTACTGGAGGTCCTAGCCACAGCAATCAGACAACACAAAGAAACAAAAGGCATCCAGATTGGTAAGGACTAAGTTAAACTGTCACTGTTTGCAGATGACATGATATTGTACATAAAAAATACCCTAAAGAATCCCCCCCAAAACTATTAGAACTAATACTTGAATTCAGCAATGTTGCAGGATAAAAATTAATACACAGAAATTTGTTGCATTTCTATATACTAATGATGAACTGGAAGAAAGAGAAATCAAGAAAACAACTCCATTAATAATTGCATCAAAAAGAATAAAATACCTAGGAATAAACCTAACCAAGGAGGTGAAAGACTGAGACCCTGAAAATTACATGACACTCATGAGAGAAATTAAAGAGGACACAAGTAAATGGAAATACATCCCATGCTCAAGGATAGGAAGAATTAATATTGTCAAAATGGCCATCCTGCTTAAACAAATCTACAGATTCAGTGCAATCCCTATCAAAATACCAACAGCATTCTTCAATGAGGTAGAACAAATAGTTCTAAAATTCATGTGGAACCATTCAAAAGACTCTAATAGCCAAAACAATCCTCAGAAGGAAGAATAAAGCCCAGGGGATTATGCTCCTCAACTTCAACCTCTACTACAAAGCCACAGTAATCAAAAACATTTGGTACTGGCACAAGAACAGACTCTTAGATTAATGGAACAGAATAGAGAGCCCAGATATAAACCCAAATCTGTACAGCCAATTAATATACGATAAAGGAGCCATGGATATACAATGGGGAAATGACAGCTTCTTCAACAACTGGTGTTGGCAAAACTGGACAGCTGTATGTAAGAGAATGAAACTGGATTATTATCTAATTACATACACAAAAGTAAACTCAAAATGGATGTAAAAGACCTGAATGTAAGTCATGAAACCATAAAACTCTTAGAAGAAAATTTAGGCAAAAATCTTTTGAATATAAACATGAGCAACTTTTTCCTGAACACATCTCCTCAGTCAAAGGAAACAAAAATGAACAAATGGGACTACATCAAACTAAAAATTTTCTGCACAGCATCAGTAGAACAAAAAGGCATTCTACCATATCAAAAGGTATGGGAGAACGTATTCATAAATGACATCCGACAATGGGTTAACATCCAAAATATATAAAAAACCACATGCCTCAACACCCAAAAAGTAAATAACCCAATTAAAAACTGGGTGGAGAATCTGAACAGATGCTTCTCCAACAAAGAAATTCAGATGGCCAACAGACACGTGAAAAGATGCTCCACATGGCTAATTATCAGGGAAATGCAAATAAAAATCACAATGGATATCACCTCATACCAGTTAGGATGGCCAGCATTGAAAAGACTAAGAACAACAAATGCTGGTGAGGATGCAGAGAAAGGGGAACCCTCCTACACTGCTGGTGGGAATGTAAGCTAGTTCAAACATTGTGGAAAGCAATATGGAGGTTCCTCAAAAAACTAAAAATAGAAATACCATTTGACCTGGAATTCCACTCCTAGGATTTATGCAAAGAATACAAGTTCTCAGATTCAAAAAGACATATGCACCCCTATGTTTATTGCAGCACTATTTACAATAGCCAAG
The DNA here is from genome assembly GCF_040802235.1 of Manis javanica. Taxonomy (NCBI): domain Eukaryota; kingdom Metazoa; phylum Chordata; class Mammalia; order Pholidota; family Manidae; genus Manis; species Manis javanica. The sequence continues at coordinate 116,496,569 of NC_133160.1, forward strand.
AAATGGAAGCAACTTAAGTGTCCATCAGTAGACGAACGATAAAGAAGATATGGTACATATACACAGTGGAATATTATTCAACCATAAGAAGTTAAATCTTACCATTTACAACAACATGTATGGAGCTAGAGGGTATTACACTCAGTGAAATAAGCCAGGTGGAAAAAGACAAGTACCAAATGATTTCACTCATTTGCAGAGTATAACAACAAAGCAAAACTGAAGGAACAAAACAGCAGCAGACTCCCAGACTCCCAGAAGGGACTAGCAGTTACCAAAGAAAGGGGGTAGGTAGGGCAGGTGGAGAGGGAGGGAGAAGGGGATTAAGGGGCATTATGATTAGCACAAATAATGTAGAGGGGTCATGGGAAAGGCAGTGTAGCACAGAGAAGATAAGCAGTGCCTCTATAACATCTTACTACACTGATGGACAGTGACTGAAATGGGGTGTGTATGGGGGGAACTTGATAATATGGGTGAATGTAATAATCACAATGTTGCTTATGTGAAACCTTTATAAGACTGTATATCAATGATACCTTAATAAAAACTACCGAAAAAAAGAATAAACTAAACTGTTTGAAAAGTCAAAAAAAAGAATACATCTGCTATACCACCAGTTCTTTATTCACTAAAGTTGCCTCCAGGCCTTCAAAAAGGCAAGTAAGATTAAAATAGTTCTTAAATGCATATCCCACATTTAGAAAGAATAATAAATATGAAACAGAAGAAAAGGGAAAAAGACGGACCTTCATTTACATATTCTTTATCTCAGGAAAAATTCAGCAGATGCATATCCCACTACACTGAGCTCATTAAGGATAGAGACCAAGCCTGGCCTACCCTTTTTCATCACCAGTGACCAGCCTGCCACTTGGCACTCATGTGCTCTCAGTGAATGTTTGCCTTCATTACTGTTGTTGTGAATAATGCAATGGACTAGACACCAAAAGCAAAAGCCTGTGATGGTGTCCTGTTGAGTGACTGACTGGAGTTCAGTGTCATAAGCCACCCAACCTTCAGCCCTCTCCTGACCTTCAAGCTGAACGCATATAACAAGCATACTAAAGAATTCAACCACCCCAAACAAGAGCTAAAGCCAGGATATGGGCTTCAAAAGGACATAAGCTGTTTGCATGCCCATTAGTTACTGGCCCCTGGCACCCTGAATGCCATGCCTGCTTATGGTAGTTTCTCTAGAATTGCTTCTTAACCATCCTGCCAGAGGCTGGACATCAGAAACCTAGAGCCCAGGCCTGGCTTGGCATCCACTAGCTGTGTAACCCGAAGCTAGTCATGTCATTTTGTTTTTTGTAAGGTCAAACTAACAGTCTAATTTCAGCAATGATAGTAGTCCATTTCAGCAATAATATTCTGATTCTAAGCTGATCATGAAGAAGAGAAAACTGGATTCAATAGGGTCAGCCAGTGTTCCTGATCTTTATAAATTCCCACGTGGTCTTTGACTCCATAATCCACATACTTTTCAGTGTGTGAGCAACTAAACTGCTTACAGGAGATTTACTGGTGACATAAATACAGGGAGGATTCTAGCAAATTACATGTAATCATCTTTCCATGCACTTTAGAACAGTGTGACCTCTCACCATTTCAACAGGCTTCTGAATTGGTTAACTAACAGCCTAAGAAAAATTTAATAGCTTAAAGTAAAGCTATAAAAATATAAAGATCCTTATGGTTCATGCAAGAAATTTTATATGCAAACAACTTTAAGTTTACTACAGACGTCAGGTGCAAATGATGATGAAATTAGCAAATATTGACAAATGAAACCATTAGTAGACAAGTGACTGGAAAATAGGGCAATGGGGTGGAATTCTCTGATGCTGTTTGCACTCCTGTAATACTGGGGCTCATGGTAAATGGTCTTCCTGAATTGCAAAGGACTACAATCCTTTAAGAGGGGGCCTTCAAGGAAGCCAGGGAGGAACAGGGGAAGGGAATGAGTTTGAGAGCTGAAGCAGCTCTGGGTGAAGTTACAAAGAAGGCACCATTTAACTTTGATCTTCATATATGGTCCCCATCATCACCATCCCATTGGGGCACTGGTGTCCTTCATCAAATTTACAATTGCAAAATTTCATCAGCTCAAAGTGTATTACCTTCCCATCCGTAAAAATTTTTCATCCAGTTCCAGTTTGGAGTAACAGAGAGTAAACACATTCTATTCTGTCTCTCCCACTGAATGTAGCTGAAAACCTGGACAGAATGCATGGAGCATCTATTTGAAGACTCAGAGCAGGTGGATTAGGAAGGAAGTCAAGATTTGGAGCACCACTGAAACAGCAGTGTATTTACCTTTCTTATCACTGGTACCCCCTGGCCTACATGCCCAGCAGCCAACAGCCCAAAAGTAAGCACAAGTGAGGACAGAAAAAGTCCCAGGAAAAGCTCTCTAGGCTGAGGAGCAGGGTGGCGCCCACCCGGCAGCACAGTGCAGGAGGGCCTGCAGGTGCCCAAAACTCTGAGGGAAGGAAAGCTTCCTGCCTGTTTGTTTTCTCTCTTTCAACCACCAAGCCACAAACCCTGCTGGAATCATAAGAAATGCCTAGCAGACCAGAGTAAATCAAGTTCCAGTTTTCTGGCAGCAGGACTGAAAAGGGTAGCCTCAGGGAACTGAAAAGTACTAAGGGCGTCACAGAGAGGAAGGAGATGAAGAAACAACTTAAAGAGGTGGCTGTCTCCTCCGGGGCTCACCCCATGGCATGGGTCTGACTGTCTGGCAACACAGGAAAGACTCTGAGAACTAAACTAAGATTTAGATCATTTCCCAGGTCTCCCACTTGTCACTGAATGATACTCAGGCCGGTCAGATCCAAACAGGACTGCAAAGACTTTGAAAGCAGGAACAAAAGAGGGGATGCCATGACAGACTCCGTACCTTGGAAGGAAAATTAGGGACCACTATACAAAGGTTTACATACATACACCTGACAACATCTGTGGAATAGACTAATTGCTCAAAAACCCCAAACTATTCAAATTCATCTAAAATGAAACAATTCTGGAGGTCAGAAGCTAAAATCAAGGTGCTCTCAGGTCTGCTTTCTTCCTGAAAAGCTCTAGAGGTGAACCCGTCACCTTGCCCTTTCCAGCTTTGAGAGCTACACACATCCTTGGGTGCACGGCCCTCTCCCTGCATCTCCAAAGCTGGCAGCATTGCATCTCCACGTGCCTTTTGTCTGTAATTGTATTTCCCTCTGGCTCTTCTGCTTCCTTTTTCCATTTTTAAGGCTCCTTATGATCACATTGGGACCCCACCCCCACTCCCCCAGATAATCCAGGGTAACCTTCCTGGATTTTAAATCTGGTTGATTAGGAACCTTAATTCTTTTTGTAACCTTAATTCCACTTTGCTATGTAACCTAATGTATTCACAGTTTCTGGGGACTAGGATGTGGGCATCTTTGAGGGCCACTATCATGCCACACATAACAGACCTTACTAACTGATGAGTTTTAAGAAACTGATGTGGAATTGAAAACTATATTGAGATATTTAAGACAAAGCTGGAGCTAAGGAAGGGATTCACACATAGGCCAAAGAAAATTTATTTATATATGAATGAAAGTTGAAATGTTTTTATTTTGTCCTTATAAATTCTGCATAATTCATCAGTATGACCCATGAGGACAAAAACTGTTCTAGGTCAATAACTCCATAAGCATGAAGTTGAATTAAAAGTCCATTTAGTGTTCTGTGTGGTTAGGAAATTAAATGAGTGCATCACGTACTATAAAATGTAAGCTTAAACTGAATTTGGATGCATCTCAACCTGATGTAACCAGAGGACACCTGAAGGCATTACTTACTACTGATGTAGCTGGGATAAAATGCATTTAATTTCATTAGGGAGAAAAACTCTGAAAGAAAATAGAATCATGCATAGAAAAATACCATGATAATCAAAGTTATTCTTATGCAATTTATGTTTTTCAGGAATGATCATCTGATTGATCATAAAGCTACAACCATGTAGGATAGAGGGAAGAAATATGTATATGGATAATACCTTTGGGCTGAAAATAAAAACATCTCCATTTGGCATTAGCTATTGAGTCATGTAATCTAGGATTCTTTTAGATAGGGGATGTCTCTGTTTCTTTTCAATAAACTATACTAACAGGTAACTTTTGCTCCACGTTAGTATGTATTTTCTTGGTGAACAGTCCCATCTTTACTTTGTTCAAGCTGCCTAAAAGAACTCAAACCAGGTAACTCCATAACAATCTTTCGGAAATGCTAGTGTGACCACAGAAAGCACAATTACTTACATGTTTTGTGGAGCAGTTGGATTTCTTTTATTCCAAAACCAGCATTCCAGAATAGGATTTTATTTTTCCTTTGAATAATCAAAAGTTTATGCAAATATTTACTCCAGAAACCAAAATTCCTTCTAACCCAAAGGTGATAGAGAATTCATCACAAAGTTCCAATGAAAGCTTTGAAGTTCCAGGATTTTTTTCTTAAATGCTTCAAAGAGACCAGATCAAATCTCCGCCTCCCCTCACCCCTCAGGCCTTGTATACACCCAGCAGTCTTGAAAGTGGAAAATGTTTCCCAGCCCACCATTAAGAGAAGGTAAGAAGGAGAAAATTTGTCTCAGTTTATGGAATTACAGCAATCATGCCTTCCCTCTCTCCTGCCCTACCATACATATGCAAAGATGACTTTGAATATATTCTAATTCTTTTTGTTTTTTAAAGTAAATCACATGCAAACTGTTATTAGTAACATATCACCAGTGACCTTCCCTCATGACCAATGGTCCATACCAGCCTGTTGTGACACTTCATCTGAAGCACATACCATAATTAAATTAGAATAGAATAGAATAGAATGGAATGGAATAGAATAGAATAGAATAGAATAGAATAATTATAAACAATAATTATAACCTACAGTCCTCACTCTCCTAGCTTTGTTTAGGAACTTACATTGATGTAAAAGGAGTATTTTTCAAATTGTACTTTACAGATTTGGAGTATAAAGCACATACATGTGTGTAATCAAAGCAATACCAACTCTATGCCATAGATGAAGAAAGGCGACACAATATAGCATGACTGTCGAGCTCACAGATAGTGCTTTATACTATCTAAAATTCCAGGAGGGTTCATGCCAATACAAGGTAGTAAGTAGTTAAGTGTACATACTTTGGAATCAGAAGGACCTGGGTTCAAATCCAGTGCTACCTCTCACCATTGTGACAATGAACAATTATATGACTGCTGAGTCAGCTTTTTGTACAGGAATACTGGTCTTAGATGGTAATGGTACAGTGCCAGATATATGGTGGTGCTTCTAGAAAATCATTCCCAACTCGGTTGAGCCTGCAACATTATCTTCCAGCCTCTTATGCTCTGGTCAGCTTGCTCTCTCGCAGTCCATGGCTACTGCTTCATACTCTTTCAGTTTCCTCAAGCCTGTGCCTAAATCTTACCACCAATGCTAAAACAGAAGCCATTTTAAGTAGGGTGATGATATAATCTCTCACCTGGATGGAGATAATTTTGAGAGTAGTTGGGAGGTATTCTTATAATTATACCAGGACAATAGGTCTCAACCAAGATTTTCTCAAACTAAAACATACAGTTACTTTAATCATAAAGAAATCTTTTAATTTCTAATTGCCAAGATGAAATAGCCCTTCTATATCTTCATCCACCTTTTCTTCCTTGCCTCCTGTTAGACTGAGAAAGGCATTGCCCCATCTATCAATGGTAAATGCTTCCGCTTATGCCCTGGACCCATCTCCTCCCCCCTTTTTCCCGTCTCCATGTTTCAGCTCTTTGTTATTCTCTCCTGTCTCCCACTTCTCGCTCTCTGCCGGCTCCTTCCCATGAGCATTCAAATATTTTCAATCTCTCCTAATTAAAAATGGAAGTCCTTCCTTAATCTCATGTCCTGTTCCAGTCATTATCCTATTTTTTACTCTCTTTTACAGAAAAATGTATTGGAAATGTTCTCCTGGTTTTCCTAGTTCTGACCACACCCCTGTACCCAGCAGTCTGGTTTCCATCCCCACCATTCCCCTGGATTGCTTTTCACAAGATCACCAGTGGTCTTGACAAGAACCTCCATCCCATTTCCAATATATTTTATCCTTAATGTTTCTTACATTCTCAACAGCATTTGATGCTGATGTTGGTAACACTGTACTTATCAATACTTTCTCCCCTGACTTTGATGATACCCTATTCTAAGTTTCTGTTTATTCTTCTTTAGTACCCTTTGTGGACTCGCCCTCCTTTATCCATCCCTTATCCTAAAGTATTCTTCAAGGTTCTGTATTGAGACATTTTCTGTTCACACTCCCTTCACTTTTCCTATGTAATCTTATCTACTCTCATGGCGTCAATTACCATCATCATCGTGCTTGATGGCTTCCAATTAGATGTCTCTAGACAAGATTTCTGGCCTCGTTTTTAGATCAGAATGCCTATCCCTTTTTTAAATTGTTATTGAAACCTCAGACTGAACATACCCCAAACTAAATCATCAGCCTCACTATATCTGGCACAACTTGAGTGTTCTGCATCTCAGTAAACGGCACTACCATTCACTCCTCTGGTCAATAAATCGGAGCCATCCTTGACTCGTCCTTCTCCCTCTTGTGCTATCTCGGAGCACTTGTACCTGATAAGTATGTTCAGTTTAGTTCATGTTTTGTTTTATCATTCCCGTTGATACTAACTTAGTTCAGATCATCATCATCTCTCACTTATATTACAACAATTCTCAGGAAAGAGACTGGTATCAGTAGCTAAAAGTAAGTCAAGAATATAAAGTGCGGGGATACTGTTTCCTTCCTTGCTGTTCTTTAACAGTAGTCTACCTAAAAATAAAGCTGACACAAAGAAAGCAGAACAGGGAAGTGAAGAGGAAGCAGATGTTTCAGTAGCACAGAAAACTCCTGAGTAAGCCATGCCTAAAGTCATATTTCTCAAACTTTCCAGTTATCTGAGCCAATGCATTTCATTTTTCTTTTTGATTAAGCAAGTATACTGGATTTCCATCACCTGCAACTTAAAAGTCCTGACTTACAAAATAATTTGGGTATAATCTATCTTTTATCCTCAGTTCCTACCACAGTGACTGACCAGGCATTTAGCTTGCTGAATGAATGATGTATGCAAAACACTTTACATTCATCTTTATCTCTATACCAACAAAAAGCAATGTGCTTTCATTCATTCAACAAGTATTTATTGAATGTATTCTATGGATCACTATTCTAGATACTGGGAATACAGCCCTGAGCAAAACACACGAAAGCCTTACTCTAATGAAATTTATATATGGTGTATTCAAAAATAAGACAGAAAGAATTAAGGTGTTCTGTTTGGTGCAGGATATTTACTATTTTTGTCCATGAATCTTAGAAAAGCCCCTTGGATTTTACACAGCAAGATATGTCTGAATCAAAAAAATTCTTCAGTGTTTGTTCATTGGCATAAGGCATTTATAACAAAATTAATTGAGGACATGGTATCCACTAAAGATTAAGTCCAAACAAATGTCAGGGCTTAAAATTCCATCAGAAACAAATTGTTTTTATAGAGCACTATGGAGCCCAGTTACAGAAAGTCAGGCTTATTAACCCTTTAGCTCAATATTCAAGGTATCAAGGGAAAAAATACAGTACTTAAGAGTAAGCAGTCCTAGAGTTGAATCCTGGATTTAAATAAAAGGTATGTCTTTTGGGAAAGTTTCCTAAATGTCCTAAGCACCATTTTCCTATGTCTATAGGATCATAACTACTAATTCATTGTGCTAATTCTGTTCACTTAGAAAGCTAATGATCATTATATATTAGTTGAAAGAATGAGTGCTGATACAAATATTAAAGAAGATGATATATATGGCAACATTTATAAGCCATAAATGTGTTATATAAACATTTGACATTATTGTTATTAGTATTATTATTCCTGTGAGAAACAGGTTGTGGGAGAGTTGGGTAGGAGAATGGACTAGGAAGAGAAGAAAGTATGAGAACTGATTAGAGAAGAATTCAATATCTAGATGTCTAAGAGAAGAGCAAGTGAGACGCCCCAGTAATTAGCAACATTTCCAAGTAGGGGAAGTTCAGTTTTACTGCTTCCAGCCTCTGGCTCTCTTCTTTGGCACCTTTTTGGTTCTCTCCATAAAAACTCCTAGTCCTATACTGTCCACATACAACATTACTTCTACTCAGCTACATTGCCATTTTTTAAAGATGGTTTAAAGAAAGCAATCTGATTAGATGAGAGTATTACAATGTTGTAAAATCGTTGCTATTTTTGTGTCTTGCTGCTTCCTATTGCATTTTATTTCCCTGTAGAATATCCCCTCTTTCTTTAATTACTTCTTAAGGTTGAATTTGTCCTAGGAGAGTAGTAGTCTTTGCATGACATTTTTCCTTTTAGTTTTTGTATCATATAACTTTTCTATAATAATGTGGAATTACAGAAAAAAATGAAAATATTACTTTTAAAAATGGATTTAAGAAAAAAGTATTTCTTTTCCTTCTTCACTGTCAACTGCCAACTTAACTTTCTAATCATCTGAGTGAGTTTCTCTAAGGTGATTATTCTCTTTTTTTTCTTGGAAAGCTAATCTGAGCATAAATGTTTCTTACTAACTTGATTTCACTTTTTGAAAATTTAGAACAGGTAGATGATTTCTTGTCTTAGGAGTTTTCCAGGTAAATGCTTGAGTATGCTCTAAATAATACCTTAGAATTTAAGGAAGAAGAAATTGATCAAGAGAAGAGAAACCTAAAGTAACAGATTTGTATTTTCCATCTCTGCGTTACTTCAAGATTATCCTATTTCCCTCAGCTGTACAGAAATATTACTTTCATTTGAAGAATAGTTTAACATTAAAATGTCATTCCTAGCACAAAAAAATGTGCATATTATTAAATATGTTGACAATTTTATTGTTTAGCTTTTATTAGAATGAGCAACACTATTATATATTCTTTAAACTTTTGAAATCTGACATGGCATAGGCGCTTGCTCATAACCTTTTAAAGAAAAGATAATATTGGTAATGGACACAAAATCACTAGGACAGCTGAGACATGGCTGAGGACCTAGAATGGGGTGTGGAGTACAAGTGGGCCAGACTCAGGGAGGGGCTCAGAGCCTATAAGTTATCAGGAACCCTGTGAGCCAGGCGCAGTGGAAGCCTGCATTAATTCTAGTAGACAAAGGGTAACAAAGGGTCAAAAGTCAGTTCAGAGGCTATCAGGGGTCACAGTGAACAGGAAAGTCTGTGGAGCAGAAGTTAATAACATAGGCAGAGTTTGGGTACAACTTCTGGGTAACATCAACAAGCTGAAGCTTTCCATTTTGTCAGCTTCCTGTCTTACCCCTAAGTTTTTACGTGGTTCCTATTGAAAAAGAGACAAATCAGCATGACACCCGAAATAGAAGTGTTGAAAAGAGGGTAAACATTTTAGGTTTGTAGGCGAGAGGGGCAGGAGAGGTACAGAACAAAGTTTTCTTAAATAAGAAAGAACAAAGCAAAGACAACTAAAATTTCAAACATCTGAATCTGGGACTCAAACAATCTGAACATTATTTTGAGCACCACCATTCTCACTCCCTACACTGAATGTTATTGTCAGAGGTGGCAAACCTCAAGGAGCAAATTTAAGAAATTTAAGAAAAGGACAAGGAAAGCTACCTTTACTGTATCTAAAGAAAACAAATGCTATCCCAACGCTTATTTTCCTGAGGACCTTTTCAAGACTTACTATTTAGTCACAAACACACCTTGAATAGTTGTATAAGGAGATGTACAGTACTGAATCATCTTCATCTCAGAAAAATACCACCTCAGGATTTCTACAGTGTGTAAGTGAGGCCTATATCATCTTTGGGGCTAAAACATTGCTACTCTGAAAAGAGGAAATAATCTTGCACAGGACTGCTCAAGAGAAAACAGAATACTGAAATCTTATTATCTGATAAAGCCTCAGAGAGTCTGAAGTGCCACCACTTAGACACAGAGTTTTTAAGTTAAAAACTCTCTCAAACACAATATGATTCTAAGAATAAAACAGGGGTAAATTAGGTTTTCTGAAAACGTATTACTTTTAATACTTCTGTGAAAGAAAGGAATGTAATTATTTGTTTCTACACTTATAAAATCTCATATTCCTTAATTGCTTATTCAGTTTGATCATGTTTCTCTCAATGAAATGGTGGGGAAGACATCTAAGAAAATAGGAATTAAGGATTTCTATTAACAGAAATAGAATGATCACATTCTATGTCATTGTATGTCTTACTTTTGCATCTGAGCAAATAATGTGACAACCTCAGGACTAAAGACACTATGTGAAAAGCTAACTAGGATAAATAGTGGCAGACTCCTCAGAAAGCTGGGTTTTTAATTAGAAATTTTGTAACAGACACAAAGATGGTTTGATATGAATTTAGGGTTGAGAGTAGTACATTGGTATGGAGAAAACTATTCTAGAGCAAGTAAAGAAAAGCTTACCATTATCTTTCTATTTTGACAAGCAACACAGTAAATTGGAAGGGTTTTTTGAACCAATCCTTAGAATTAATTAATTCCTAGAAATCCTTGGAAACCAAGTAACAAACTCTTGACCTTTATCCACAATTCCTTTTAATATCAGCAATATGATATTTAATATCAGCTGATATAAAATATATCATATAATTATATAAATTATCAACTGATATTAAATATATTATATAATTATATAAATATAAATATAATATATAATGATAACAGCAATATAAAATATCAGCAATATAAAAGGACAGGGGGCAAGTCCCAGGGACACTTAATAAAGTTTCTCCCCTTCCAGCAATCTGGAAATCTAAGTCTCAACAGCCATGGGACTTTTGACTCTCTGGGTCTTAATCCCTTAACAGAGGACAGAAGTGTGATACAAATCATTGATTGACCTAGTATCCCTTTTAGTAATAAGCCCCCCAATTTTTAGCTAAGCACAAGAGTGCCCAGCTGGAGACTGCGTTTCCAGGCTTCCTTTTAGCTCGGAGGGGTCACTTACCATTTACCTCCAGACTTCATGTGACAGAGAAGAAAAAATGCTTCCCTTGTTTAGACTACTCTAGTTGGATTCTCTTCATTACATCAGCCTAGTCTGAGCCTCAACTAATGCAGAAGGTTCTGAACAAATAATTGCTGAATTATGTCCAGTTCTGACAGTTTATAAATGGAATGGAAGAAAGAGAGAAGTTTTGCTTTAGGACTAAAACAAAATGGAGACTAAACTTTGCTATGCTGACGCTGATGACCCCAGAAAGCACATGTTAAGGCTTAAAATCAATTTTTAAATGATGGTCATGGTCTTTTTTTCTTTCCTAGCAACTCAGACTCAGAGGCCCCTTAACTATATCTTTTAATTACTCTGTTGATCATTTTCAATATCCTTCCATTTTATTGCCATGCAGTATGACAATAGATTACCTTCACTACAAAGGCTATTTTTAAATTCCCACGGGCATTTAGTGAAGTTTTATTATCCCCAGGCATAATCCTTTGAGAAGATTAGATCACTAAAAGTAGTTTTCTGCCTATTAGTATAAAGCAGCCAGCCAGGGTTGCAGTGGTGTGGGGTTTGAAGCCTCAAATCTCGTGGCTCACCGGGGAGCCAGCAGGAGCTCTGGGAAAGTCACCTGAATCAGACTTGCTTTTGCTTATGCAAGTCACCGACCAAGAAAGAAAGCAAGGATCTCTCTCACTGCCCTGCAAAGCCCAGACTTACATACTGGATTTTACACAATTCTATACCCACAGATTGTCTTTTTATTAATTGTTAAACATCTTCACTGGCAATGTTCTCATTTGAACTTTAATGTGAAGTAACAATGATCTGAAAAGATCAAGAGTTATTAGACTGAATTGAATTCTTTGTGCATATTTAAATTTTGTTATCTGCTGATGTCTAAAGGAGAAAAACACAGGATGTGTGGCAGATGAATTCAGAAGCATCAAAAATATCCCAAGAGAACACTTCATAAAAGGAAAAGATTTGGGCACCCAGCGAAATGGCGCCCATGGCCTTGGAGTTGGGAGGAGGGTCTCTAAGACAGGGACTAACAGAATGCTGGGACAGAAAAGCAGAGAGATGCAATGGAGTGTCTTACCCACCTACTAATTTTCTCCCACACTGAAGCCACAGAAATCATGTAAAACACAAATCTGATCATGTTCATTCCCCTGCTTAAAACTCATAAATTATTTACAATGTCCCTTAGAAAAATGTGCAGAATTCTAACTTGACCTAAAATGTGTTGTACACCTGGACCCTAATTACTTTTTGATATCACATCAAATCCCCTCCTTTCTCTCTAATCTAGGCATACTGAGCATTATGGGTTGAATTGTGTGCCCCCAAAATGTTCTGTGTTGAATTTCTAACTCCCAGTACCTCAGAATGTGACCTTCTTTGGCAATAGGGTCAATTCCAAAGAAGTAGATGTAATTAGTTAAGATAGGGTCGTTCTGGACTAATGTGGGCCCCTAATCCAGTATGGCTACTGTTCTTATAAATGGAGGAAATGTAGACATAGACACACACAAGGAGAAGTCCATGTGAAGATGTAGGCAAAAAGGGGATGATGCTTCTACAAGCCAAAGACACCAGAGACTGCAGAAATCCCCCAGAAGCCAGGAGAGAGGCATGGAGCCGACTTTCCCTCACAACCTTCAGAAGGAACCAGCGCTGCTGACAGCTTTATCTTGGAATTCTAGCCTCCAAGACTGCGAGACAATAGACTACTCAGTGTGTAGTACTCTGTTTCAGCAGCCCTAGAAAATTAAAACACTGAGATTCTCCTTTGCCATCTCTTCACCAACATGCAGCAACCTCCTTTGTCCTATTCTAGCTACCCACCCTTAAGTTTTAGCTTGTATCATTCCTTGAGAGAGAAACCTTCTTCTTCAACCTCTTAGACATGAAAGATCCCTCTCCTCCCCAGCCTACACTTACCATAAATTCAACAGGACCCTGAACTTCTTCAAAGTACTGTGCCCTCCTGGATTGCTGAATTGTTGTGTTTACTTAATGACTGTCTCTTGCACCTAGCTAAATGCCCAGGCTAGGGCTGTGTCTGTCTCATTCATGGCTCTATTCTCTATGACTGGCACATAATTAGTGCTCAAGAAATATTTACTGACTGATTCTCTTGATTTTAACTTGGCATCTTCTGTTTCCAAATATTATTTCAAAGATCCCACATCCTTAGTAATAATTCCCACCCAAATATTTCTACCCTCATGTATATATTCATGTGCCTAAAGGCAGCCTCATATTTCTATAATTTGTTGTCATACCTAACATTTTATTCCATTCCACCACACATCTGTATAAGCAATTACATTTGTAAATGTACTAGTCTCCAGGAATGTTTTTGATTTGGGTCCTATATTACTGAAAAGAATCTCAATTATTTGGCAAGCTGACATCCTCCTAAGATTCTATCTGTCTAGCAAGGCAGATGGGAGGAATCATGAGAGAGAGAGAACACTAAAGGCATGAAGCACTTTTTAAAACAAACATTTGTTTAGCCTGTGTTTCCTGATACGAAAACATTTGGTGAACATACCTAGGTTAAGAGGTTTGGTGAGAATTATCTAGAATCTATGGAATAGTGAAAGTTCATTGTAAGTATGTATATCTATATCCATCTATCTTTATAGATATAGATACAGTTGTAACAGGGGAAAAAAAGAGCAAATGGGTTCAGATAGGTTATTTCTACCACTTAGATCAATTCTAACTCAGTTTACCTTTTGACTCCCAAAGAATTGTACCAATTCTAAAAAGAGTCTGCTCAAACAAGTAGATCAGAAACCTCTCTGTAATGATACTCTTAGTATATTCACTTAGCAGAGGCCTTGTGACTTATCCTAAAGAGAAGTTTCTGAGTAAATGGGAGTGCAAGAGATAGTCTCTTAATGGGTTAATATCTAGAGATGCTACATTATTTATTATCATCTCTTCAGATGGATTCTGCTGGTCCAGAAGAACTAAAGAGTCTCAAGTCTGTTTTGAATTCCATCAGATGATGACAAAAACTATACTAATGCCTACTAGTCTTGGGCACAAGGGGAACAAAGTGATTAAATTTGTCCAATAAATATTTCTTGAGCACTTATTTTGTGTCAGCTATTGTTGCACATGCTGGTAAAACAAAGTTGAATAAAAATAATACTAAGAAGAATAGCTTACTCTTATTGCCTGCTGGTTAAATGCCAGGCATCATACTAAATACTTTTCATTCTCACCGTAGACCTGTGACACAGGTGGAATCATTGTTCTCACTTTATACAGAATGTAAGTTCCACAAGATGTAGTCGTACCAACAATGTCAAAGAGCTCGGAATTAAGACTCCAAGGCCCAGGTTCCCACCAGATGCCCTATACTCCCTCACAATATAGAATAGCTCAATTACCATAATTTTCTCCCAAAATCAATAAAATTCAGAAGGAGTTTCTAACCTGAGAAAAATAATGTAAAGGTGAGTTTGAGAAAGGGGATTTAATTCCACAGTAATATGGAAATGGCCTTAAGGAACATTTTCTTAGAATGAGTTTATGGACCATTTCACATAAGATCAAAAGTCAGGATTACACTGATAGTGGTTCATCTCAAGTGGGTTTAAGAGAAACAAAAATGAGAGAAAGAGCCTTTAGAGCCTCAATGTGTGTGTGTGTGTGTGTGTGTGTGTGTGTGTGTGTGTGTGTGTGTGTGTGCATATGTAATGCAAAATAAAAACAGTGTAGGAAAGAGACCTGGAGTTTTAAGTCAAGAAAAAAATCCAACATCTGTTTAATCACTAAGGTAGAAATTGAGTTTATATATATTTTTGGTAGGGGAAAATTCATACCATTTATGAGCTTCTTTAAAAACAGTTAAACCAAAATTTCAAGCCAAAACAAAAAAAGCAAACATATTTTTTAAGGGTTTGAAGAGAAGATGGCATATAAATGTAACTATTAGATGAATTCAGAATTCTCAAAATAATTTTAGGGCCACTCCACACAAGAGAGTAATTGGCCTCTGTTTATTACTGAGCCTGCATATTCCCTGACATGGGTCATTTTGGTACTCTGCCTTCCATGTTACGGAGGACAGGCATCTTCCCCATTACTGATTTTTCCTTCCATTAATTTAACACTCCTGGCCTCTCGCTACATCCCTCACTCATTCAGTCCCAGAAGAGTAGAAATGACAACCTATTCAATGAATTTGATAGAAAAACTGTGAAAGCTTTCAGGAAATATGCTCTTTTCTATGGCTTGGGTAGAATCTGCACTTGGGGAGAGGATGCCTGCTCTGTTCTAGTGCAGGCAAAGCTAAACAGATGGACCTCCTAATTCTACATTCAGCATCAGGGAGGCCAACTCATCCACAGATAGAAGTCAAAGTCTCCAATAGTAGTTTTATCAGTAACTAAGGGCATTTTGGGGGCCTCTATCTATCGACTCTTTTTTTGTTATTCTCAGTTATTCTGACACTTAATGAGGAAGAAGTGTACTATTTATTTGGCCCCCTCAAAGACCCCAAAACTATAGAAAAATTGATAAAACTAGCTTCCAAGCAAAACACAGGGAAGAAAAAGCTTCTTTTTGGTGTATTCTGGAAATAAAGGACTAGAATTCAGTAGTAGTGGTTTTAAAAATACTATTGGTTGAGTTTTTCCATCCCCAAGCATTACTGATGTAGCCCTGCTTGGCCAGACCCAGTGTGACCCACTTGTAAATGGTTATGTTAACAATTTAACTGAAAAGACTAGAAAGGTGGCAAGAAGATGACCACTGATCCCAGTTTTTGCAGTCCGTGAAAAGATGTGATAGAGAAGAATTGGAGTTAACCTTAAGGGAAAAGGGAATAAATTCAGAGGAGTGGAGCAGCATCTTATATTTAATGTTCAGATGTTCTTTTTTCTAGCCATCCTCTCTATCCTCTTTCGTTTCTTGTCTGTCCATCATACCTGAAGCGGGAATTGTACAAAGTGTGGGGCCTTATCAATGTGTTCTGCCCAGCCCCTGCTACAGAGGACGCAGTTGACAAAGGCTCCTGCTCGGAAATCGCTGTGAGTGCTTGCTTCCAGGTTGCCCTTTCGTAGGCTGTTCCAGCCATTGACTGAGTGCAACTGTGATACTAGGCAGATCCTGTTCCAGAAAAACATGAGATTTTGGTTGGCCATCTTTGGCAGGAGGATTCCCTGATGGTTTTGCTGAAACTGTGTGGCATTCCACCCATTCTTTTCCTCTCCTTCACTCTAGGTTAGACTTGCAAAGCAGTCAGATAATTCTCTCAGCCTTCTCTTGATACTTCCCTACTTCCTTTCACAGAAGCACCTTCGCTTAATAGAACCCTTACATACATGTTTAATCCCACTGAGGTGTGTTTCTTGGAAGGTTACCGAAGGAAAGTTTTACAGGTAGCATGAGTCATTCACACTGGAAAAGAGCCAGAGACCAGCACTTATACAACTGCATGAAATAAGCAAATAGAGCTAGCTAAAGCTTTAGAATATAGTTAATGTAACTTTATAGCCAATGCTGAGTGGCTCTGTACTTTAAAAGACGGATTTTGAACAATGTAAGAAAGACAAAATAGCATTTGGATTTTTCAGAACTGATACTGACTTTTCAGCCAGGATGTGTATTAGAGAATTAGTGTGGGGTTTAATTGAGAATGCATGGTCAGTGCAGACTCCAAACAGTATCAGAGACTTCTTCAGCTACACTGACTGCAAGTTTATCAAAGTCACATAAGGAAGTAATTGGTGATTCACAATAGAAATACGTTTTGGCTCTATCCAGTATGGTTTCCAGAGAGAACAGACCAAGAAGAAACTCCCCTTTACAAGTCAGTGCTTGAACAAGATATATTCTTGTTCATGTGTGGTATTCTTCCAAAATAATTCTGACTCTTGCCAATCCCTCCATTGGATCATATCTTATAAATAAGTGGAAGTGTAAAATTTTACCAGTGTGCTAGGTTGTATTTGTAGGCAGATTCTAGGATTGTGTTATCTAATATGACAGCCACTAGCCACATGTGGACTTTTTAAATTTAAAATTAAATTATTTATATTTGAATAAAACTTAAAATTCTGTTCCTTACTGTATGGTCCACATTTCAAGTGTTCAAAAGCTACGCATGATCAGTGGACAGCACAGATATAAAACATTTCCATCATGGAAAAAGGTTCTATTAGAGTCCTGTCCTAGAATTCCATCAGAGAAACACAGTTTTCTGATTTTCTGGTGTGATTCTGCTTCCTTTGGTGTGGTGAGAGACTATTGTAAGTCACTGTTCCTCACAGCTATGAAGTAGGCCTCAATACTGCTCTGTAGGCCACAGCAATTTTTAGGAGCTACTGAGGAGGGCTCGGTTGCATTTGGTATGAGTATCAGTAACACACACATTTCATTGATATCTTTACCTAATTTGACTTTTTTTATCCACTAATTAATGAGGTTAAATTTTAGCACAATGGAGTAGCCTTATCAGTCTCTGAATAAGTAAGCAATGAACTTGGGGAAGGGCAACCACCTTTCAACCCTGTTACTGAAGGGCAGGATAGACAAATCAGTCAGCATGGTCTTTGGGTGTCTGAGAAGAGCCAGGGCTTGGGAGGCTCCCATGGCTAGGGAAAGAATTCAAGCCTGAAATGGGAAGTGAAAAGGTAGCATGCTATACTCCAAAGAGATGCCATGGCTGTGCTCCTGAAAGAGTCTATGTGTGCAGAGCCTATGCAGCTTTAAGCAGATGGGTAGCATCTCAAGAGAAAGCAACCTCCTGCTAGAATTGTTGACTCTTCTGGAAAAAAAGGCACTCACTGACAAACCCAACTGAGAAACCCCAAGGCTTCCCTGCTGATATCCAGGTGCTCAAGGAGAGGCCTGGGTGCCCAAAGGGCTGAGAAAGCACATCAGCTAGGCACACTGCTGGTCGGAGAAGCAGACAACCACAGATCTGCACTTAGAGCATGTAGGAGCATGTTTGCCTGGGTCTTACATGGATACTTTTTCATATTCCCAAGACTTTAGCTACTCAATTGACTTCAAATCAGTTGGTCTCCATGACTCCTCTTGCTCTTCTTGGCCTTTACTGAGACAGCCCCTTCCTAACCTAGCTTGAGTTTGTTTTCTGCTCTATTCTCCCCTTTGAAACAGGGCCATTCTGCCTCCTGAAGCCTTGGCCCATGTCATTCTCCTGGTTATGGTCTTTGCCACAGTCTCAGTTCCATTATACTCAATATGTTTTTCTTTCCCAAGTCAAACTTGCTAGCACTGCCCCTCCATCCAGAATTGTAAATAAAACAGGATACATTTTCTAAGAATGGATTTATATGCTCAACTCACCTTCCAGAGGATTAAGAAATCTTTGATTAATTTAGCTTCATTTATTATTTCAATCCTTCATTAAATTAATCTTTCATTCACTTATTCAATAAACATTTTTCAAGGGTCCATGATGTGCCCATACGCTGGCTTCACACTTTATAAAGATGCAATGGTGAACAAGATATACAAAGGTCTTGAGCCCAGCTCCTTAGTTATTAGTGAGAATAGACAGATAATAAACAACTAGAAAATCAAGTTATTTCTAAGAGGAAGAATTGCTATTAGAAAATAAGGTGGGATTAAAAATAGGATTTAGAATATTGAAGGAGATCGATTTAGATAAGCCAATCAATAAAAATCTCTCAGAAAAGATGAAAATTGAGCAGAAACATGAATGATAAGAAAGAATCAGCCATGTAAAGACCTAGGGAGAGACCTTCCAGGTTGAGGAAACAGCAAGTATATAAGGCTCCAAGGCATGAAAGAAAGAGAACCAGTGTGCCTAGTCCAGGTTAGAGGGGGAGAGAATGGAATGAGACAAAATCGGACAGTTAAGGACATGAGGTTCTGTCAAGGAGTTTGGATTTGATTCCAGTTGTAAAGAAATATCTTTAAAGAGTTTGGAATAAGGGAGTGACCTTATTTGGCTTAGGTTTTAAAAAGATGGTACATGGGAAGGTATTTATTATCAGTCAGGATACCAGCAAGCAAAAGAACCTCCCTCAAAAGGGTCTAACTGAAGAGAGTTTAATGAAGGGACTACTTATAGAGGCATGGATTAAATTAATGCAGCCAACAGGGGTTAGTGAATTTCCCATGGACTAGCAACAGAGAGGAGGTATTACTACCCCAAATCCTGGAGGGACATACAGAAGGCACCTGAGCCCTGTGAGAGCTGAAGCAAGAGAAGAAAATCACTCCACAAGAGTCACCATCAGAGTGAAAAGGAGGAGGAGACAAAATATATGTCCTTTCCTCCCTCCAAGTTTCTCCTGGGATTCTAAATTTTCTGGACCCAGCCATCAAAGAAAGAGAGTCAGACATGGGAGTCAAACAATGTATTTCATAAACCTGAGGACGAAAGCAGGACAGAAAAGGATAGAGTAAATAAGGAAGGTAGGATGGAGGAGAAACAGGACAAATTGCAGTGGAGCAAGAGTAAATCTGTAAGAACCAATTGAGTATATATCATGATAACAACCATTATGTAAAAAAAATATAACATATATAAAGAAGACTGTCATACTAAATAACACTTTCTTAAAATACACGGCTGCAGAAACATTTACAAATATTGTGCTTAACCAGTTTATTAAGGTGACTTACATCTACCTAAAAAAAAACAGTGCCTATGAAAAATAACCTCAGTATCTTTTGAGATAAGTAAAGGAATAACCAGTTATGTCAGAGTCATAAAATAAAAAATAACAAAAAGCAGGTCATATGGGAAAAATTTACTTTATCTCTTGGGTCTCTTCCCGAGAGTATTCGTGCTAACCTCCTTAGATCTTAAATAAATACTCTCCTAGGTAGAAATATGAATGATAAATTACTGTAGGCAGACATTAAAATTATGTTTCCATGAGAAGCAAACATTAACTTCAAGAAGAATGTTCCTATAACCACAGTGCCTGAGACCCAGTTTTTTGCCAGCCTTTATAATATCTTGTTGTTTTCTCCACTCTTCACTACCTTCTGAGGCCTCCTTCTGGGATTCTGAGCCACAAAAAACTAGAGAGTTTTTGTTAAAACAGAGAAAAACACAGATTATTTTAGTATAGTAATATACCGGACTAATGAGAAGGGGACAAGCTTAGCAATATTAAGTAAGGCTGAAAAAGCTTATAATTGTTTTAGAATAATAATGATTGGGAAACTTGTTAATAAAAGAACCAATACTAGAAGTAAAAGATTTGCTTGCCTTATAAATGCTTTGCTCTTTTTTCCTTATCCCCTTTTAATTGTGCACAAGATCTAAAGCCCTTTCCATCCACCCACCCAAAAGAGTGAGACAAAAAAAAAAAATATCCTAGAGGACTGGGTAGTAGGGAAAAGAAATATGACATCAGGGATAAGAGACAAAATAGACTTCTACTTCTGTCCATAAGAGAGTAAGAATTACCCTCCAGGCCACTACACAACTACACAAAGTACAAGAAACTACTATCTTCAGATGTTGGACAACAAGCAACACAACCATTATGTTCCTTGAGAAATGGAGGTGATGGGGGGAGAGGAGGGCTAGCTGAACTGTACCATCACTCAGATGACAGAGGGTGGAAGAAGCCAGCAGTCTCACTGTATTGAGCAGACATAAATTGGAATTCAGGGAGGCAAGAAATACTAGAATTTTGCAAGGCAACATACAAGATAGCACAAATCACATAGAGAAAGAGCTCCAGAAATCTGTATAAGGCTCACTTTGAGTCTGACTAAATAGAAATTTGCCCACTTAAAAGGTGAAATCTATGAGAACAGACAAGAAAAATTGCTGAGGAAAAAGCAATCACCAGGGAGCTGACAAATAAATAAGCCCTGGAACTTAGAATGGGCCGGGAAGAGTACGAAGGCCCTCCAGCCAGAGTGGACAGACTTTGCTGAATACACAAGGCATTCAGTGGCCTGTAGAAGGGCCATGCCTTAGAGGTAAGAATAAATTTAGTTCTAGAATAAAAGCTACTCTATATCTACCCCAAAGAAAGAGTTTAAAAATGAGCTGTGAAATGATCAAACTGATCCGCAAGTGTCTTAGCTGTCTTCAGAAAAAAAGTTCAAAACTCATTAAATTAACACAATAGTATCCAGCACTCAACATAAAATCTGATATTTAACAACCATTAAAAAGAAGTTAGATATGCAAAGAAGCAGGATAATATGACAAATGACCAGAAAAATCAGTCAATAGAAACATTAGAAACATACCAAAAAATCACAGAGGTAGAATTGAGAGCTTAAACTGGTATATATTTGCTCTATAGACACAAGGTTGCAAAGTGTGTCTATCATCAAGGTAGACAAAATGTCGCGCCATAAAACTAGTTTAGACAACTTTAAAAGGATTAAAATCACACTCTATATATATATATATATATATATATATATATATATATATATATATATATATAAACTTTCCCACAACTAAATTACATTAGAAATCAGCAACAGAAAAAACATCTAGAAAACCCCCAAATATTTGGAAACTAAACTTTTAAGCAACATACTAGTCAAAGAAGAAATCACAATGGAAATTAGAAAATGTTTTAAAATATATGAAAATAAAAACCCAGCATATTGGCATTAGTGGGAAGCAGCTAAAACAGTGCTTAGAGAGGAATCTGTAGTTTTATTTTATTGCATTAGAAAAGATCGCAAATCAATGGCCTAAGCACCATGTTTAAGCTGGGAAAATAAGAAAAAATTAAACCCAAGGTAAGTAGAAGGAAGAAAAGAATACACAATAAAAATCAAGAAAAGTGAAAGAGTGAAAAGGAAATAGAGAAAATCAAAGAAGTCAAAGGAAGTAATGAGCACAAATGTGTCTATGTCTTCACTCTCATTGGGTCCCCAAACTCTTCTATCTAGAAGGTTATGTCAATGTCACACATTTAATAAACACTATGTTGATATGCACAAATCAACTGAATTTTTATAAGCTAGCAACAAGCAATTGGAGACTGAAATTTAAAAGCAATACCATTTATAGTAGCATCAGAAACATGAAATGCAGAGGAATAAACTTAATAATATACATGCAAGAAATGTTTCAGGAAAACAACAAAACATTGCTAAGAGAAATTAAAGAATGTCAGAAGAAATGGAATTATATACCATGTTTCTGGATTGGAAGAAGCAATATTATTTAGATAAGAATTCTTTCCAAATTGATCCTGAATGGTCTTATCCTCCTGTAGTATGTCATCCAAACAAACATCAGAGTGACTTTCCTAAACTGTAAATATGATCATAAATTTATCCAAAAAATATTTTATGGTTTTCCAGGACATATAGAATAAAGCCTAAACTCCTCAGAATAGCATACAAGGCTCTCATTCATTTTTGTTCCTCCTGTACTAGTATCACACCTCACACATAGTAGGCACCCGTTTTTATTTTTTAATGAATCACCATCTGATCCACTGATTGGGTGAAAGAGAATAGGAGTTCTTTCAAGGACAAAAGACCCAAAACAGGTTGAATTTTAGAAGTGAATAGGATACTTTCTCTAAGGTTGACTAAGATTAATATGCAGAAAGGCATTGCATAACATGCAGAATTATTAAACATTTTTATCAGGCTCCCTTTTCATTCTGGCATTGCTTCTAATCTAAAGCAGCTCTGAGGAAATTATTTTTGACCACAAGCCCCACAAACTATTTCTAGTGTTCCATACTAACTCCAAGAGAGAAATCTTGTAATACGTTGTCTATAGCCTCATCCTAGCCCAACCTTGAAACCCTCCCCAACCTGCCTCTCACTCTCCCACACGAGGCAAATTTCCCCAGGAAGAATAAAGATGTCTACAGCAGCCAAGTAAAGAATTCTGTACTGGGAAGTGGCCAGGCCCAGGGAAGTCTGTCTGCTTCTTTTCTCCCATCCACACAAAAACACTGATAGCATACACATTTCCCAGTCCTCAAGAATTAGCTGTTGTCCTTTCAAGAACCTGATTCTCCTGCATTATCTTTGACCTGTAAGTTTGGGTAAGTGCACATTCCATTACGAGCATTCCACAGATCCCTGAAATCACATTGGCATAACCTTATTGATAGAAGAGATTAGAAACTCCACAAAACTAGTTTAGTTTTGGTATCTGGAAATAAACACATTTGTGTATATTATTTAACATACTGTTTTGAACCAAAGTCTGAGCAATAGAAATCCATGAAGAAAATATGACAAAGCTAAAATGCAGACCGGAAGACACTTGGGAGAATTCAGTCAGGGAAGGCAGAGAGGCTGGCACACTGGACAGGAAGCAAAGCTTACCTTCTGGAATAGTTTGTCTCCTCCTTCCTCTATCCTGATGTCTTCTCATGCTGCCTTTTCTCTCCCACCATCTCTGGCTGCTTTTAGGAAATGATCTCATATTTCTTCACACTGAAACTATACCTAAATGTGTAATAAGAATTAATGAGTTTCCTCTCCTTAGGATTTTCCTTTTATCTGATGACAAAGTTTTCCCAATAACACTTTAGATCAAACCAAGTCCAGGAATGATTTTTGTGGACCAAGCAAACCAAATGGGAGATGGAGCAGTCTTATCACTTCTGTTACGGAGGAACTGGAGAGTGCAAAGCTGATGGGGAAATATTCTCAGCCAGCACTAAAAGAACTACTCGGGGCCACTTTACAAAGGCCAGGGAACCATTTTCAAGTGCCCTCCTGAAGATGTACTGAGGCTTTACGACCTTAAACACACACATTTTAAGAGACCCTAGCACATTAAGGAACAGAGCTGCATAGGATCCCTACCTCCCTTCACCTTGCCTGCTAACACCCCAAGATCTTTTTCTGTCACACTATCCCTTCCCCCTGAATGTGAATTATCCATTTCTCCTTCCTGTGTTAGCATTCCTTTGCTTTGTTTTAAATTATCCCCCTTGCCTTTTTACCTCAGCTTGTCAAGTTTCCTTAAAGCCTACTTTTCTCTCCTAAACTTACCTCTTCATCCAAATTAATGCCACCAACCAAATCCTAAAGGGAGATAAACTTGAGCACAGTGACTGCATTCAATACATCTTCAAGTACTATAAGGAAAATGACAGCAAGGACGACCTCATTTCCAGGACCTAAGGTGTTAGAGATCATTCTGGCAGCCACCATGGTCACTCCTTAGTAAAATGGTGGTGACCTGGCACAATTCTTTGTTCATACCATGGGGGTGAATGGTTGGCAAGAAATGGCCTGAGCGAATATCAGTGCTTCTGGAAGTTTGTTACCTCGGTCCTCCTGAGAGCCCGAGGTACAGAGCAAACAAAATAAATAAAGAGAAGTAAAGCAGAACATGTTTTAAATCGCAAAAGTGATTGTTCAGTAATTTCCTCCTTTGTTCAGGTAAAGAGTGTTCAAACTAAGTGAGGGGCATGGAAAAAATATAAAGAAAATTAAAGAAAGCTCATAAGACCTTTTAAAGTCCCAAAGCATCCTTTTCATTCATGAAACAGCAGCTGACCCAGGGCAGAGGGGGGAGGTGTCGGAAAGGGCACAGCTGGGACACCAGACAAGGGAAGCAGATGTTACAGAAGCTCATTTGCTTTTCCACTAAGGACTATTTCAAGTAAGGATGCTCTATTGTCATGAAAGTGAGAATCAACTACACAAGCTGGATTTAAAGACAATGTTTCAATGTCAGAAAGAAAAGCAATGTTGAGAAGCTCACAGAGCCTGTTCCTCAGATAACCCTTGACCAAGCTCTCTTGGCTTCATGTCTAATTCTCAGGGTTATCTATGCAAACCTGAGTCATCACCAGGCCCAGTTGTGCTAACAGGTACTAGGATCCAAAAATAATTGGAAAACATCTGTTCTCAAGGTCCCCTTTTATTCCACTCTAATCTCTCCACAAAGAGTAAGCCGTCTAAAAATACACCCCAAAAAGCAACTCAAAATTCTTGGCTCCTTTCCTTTCCCCTCTCAGACCTCTTCTACCATAAACTCTCTGCCTTTTCCACTATGAATCCAGATGCCTTTCTAGATTCTCCATTTTTTCCATTTACTCATTTCCCTCATAGACTCAGCCAAAGGTACAGGCTGTAGTCTAGTCCAGAGGTTCCCAAGTGGTATGTAGGGTGAGCAACTTCTCCTGGTGTGCCTGGAACCTGCCCATTTTTAACACTGAAAATTCCACATCTTAGGAAACCCTAAATTCTGTGTAAACCAAGATGGCTGTTTACCTGAATGCTATAAGATAACTGGGTCAAGATATCCATCCCTCAGCTCTAGAGGTGGCAGGGCAGAACTGGGATAGCTAAAGTTCCTGTATCTATAACTTCCAGCCACAAGGGCTCTCATCCACTTACCCAAATGGCCTATACAAATATTATTTTCTATGTGCACCATGCTGTGAAAAAGTCTACGAGTCATTGGTCTAGGCAACTTCATTTTAGTACTTTTAGTGGAAGGGGATGGATAGGAAATGCTGTAAATAATTTTTCATTCTCTCCAAGGCCCTTAGCAAAAGACTATAGATTTCAAACGAAACTCTGAGAGGCACAGCAAGGTTGCCTCTCCTCTCCCAGGCGTGCAGGGGGTTGGCACAGTGCCACACCATCGCCCTGTGTGAGGTACCAGGAGCCAGACTGCCTAGACAGCACTGCTGTCCACACCCAGAGCCAGGGAAGGGAGCATGACCTGTGGCACCAATGGGATGCCAGACTCAGGCATGAGCCTCAAAGGCTTTTAGTGTAACGGGACAAGCTCTCAATAATTGTAATATTTATTGAGTGCCTACTATGTGGCAACGCCACACTGAGCATGCCGCATAATGATTTCATTTGATACTCTGCCGAGCTCTGTTTTACAGATGAGAAAACTAAGACTCACTGAGATTAAGTTAATTGCAAACATCACCCGTGGGTAAAGGAAGGAGCCAAAATCAAACATAAGTCTCTCAGAAATGGAGATCCACGGTCTTTTCAGTTCCACAACAGAAACATCAGCACTGTCCCCAGAAGCCCCCAGCATGAACAGCAGTCACATCGGTTCCTAACTGCCACAGGATGAAAGAACTCCTTCTTATGTCACAACTGAGATTCAGATAAGACCAGATATGCCCTATAGCCTCTTCTTAAAATGCCAATAAGGTGACTGTATTAAAATAGAAAGTAGATTATGCCTTTCTTCTGCTCAAAACCCATCTCACTGTCAGGGAAAGCCACAAAACTCAAAATGGACTCCCAAGACCTGGTCCTCATTTCTCTAACTTCACCTCCGATTTCTCTTGCACTCATTACCTCCACTTCAGCCTCCTTACTCTTCTTCAAGATAGTAAGTCCACTTCTACCTCAGGGTCTTTGTACTTGTGGTTTCTTCTGACTGGACTGGACTTCCCACAGTTGTCCACATGGCTCATCCCTCACTTTTGTTAGATCTCTGCTCCATGTCAGCTTCTCACTGAGGCCTTCCTGACACCCTATTTAAAACAGCAAACCCCTAATACTCTCACCACCTGGCACCCTTTACCCCCTCTCCCTGATTTATTTTTCATCATACCAATATTTAATGTTCTTTGTGTTTTACTTATTTCTCCTCTCTCTAGAATGTATGCACAGTGACATGAATTTTCTTTTTTGGTCAATTTTGTTCACTAGCATCTAGGATGAAAAATATGTGTTGAATGAATTAATAAATCAATGAATGAATGCTGATATTATTTCATATACTGCTTTCTTTCTAAAAACTCATAAAACCCTCTTACCCTTAGATGACTCCATCTTCCCAAATTGACTACAGAAGGTTCTAGTTGAGTTTAATAACATTGGGCTCATAAGATGAGAAATAAACACCAAACATTTCTATTGATTTTGTTCTTAACTGTGGGATGAGGGATATTACATTTCCTGAGCAAAAGGGGGCCTTAAAAGGAAACTGAGAATTAAGGAAGAGGTTGTTTCTTGGTTGAAACAATCCTTTTAGTTATCTCTGCTTTTAATCCTGTTTTGTGTAGTACTTTACCTCCCCTTGAAACTATTCTTTGATTAGACTTCTTCTCTGTTGTGAATATAATCACATCAAACATCAGTGAAAACCAGAATAAGAAAAATATGCTTATTTTTCTTAGGAAATTCCAAGAATGATTTTATGACCAAACAATAATTTGATTTTTCTGTTTTTGATGTTATTTCTCAGGATAGAAAATACAGAATTGCGTCACTAGCTCATTTGCTTTGTACAGCATCCAGTACAGTGCGATAGATACCCATTTATAATTTCACGGATTTTTCTTTCTGTAGTGATCACTATGATATTTATTAGATTTCATTTTTGATAATGTGCTGGAAACATGGTGAATCCAAGAAATGTAGTTCTTTCGAGCTAGGAGATTACAATCCTACATGAAAGGGAAACTAATAACAAAAAATAACATATGGTTACAAAAAAATAACATGTGGTTAAGTATCAAATGTATTGATAAGTTCGTTTCACCAAAAAAAAAAACTTTATTTTTTAACCATTTTTCCATTTCTTTGGTACTTAAACTTTCTCTTTTAATCAAGAGATCTAATATTGTTGGTAACCTAATTGGTAACCTAATTTTTGCTCCTGGCCTAAGCCTGAAAGTCCAATATCTTCATTCTTAGCTTCAGTTTTGCCTCAGTAAACTGTGTTTTAAAGCAATTTTTGTTCAAAGAGTCAAGTTACTTCAATTTGTGTTTTAAAGGAGAAAATCATTTTTCCCATCAAATAGGATGTAGCATCAATTAGTGATCATGAAATGCTTTTTAAATGCTGACTGAATATTTACTTTTATGATGGTTAAAGTGAAATTCAATGACTCAATAGCCTATGTATTAGTGATTAGACATCAAGAAATCAAGTTCCAGAGACTATTTGTTATTCATTCAAACTGTTCTTTGACATTAATTTATACAAGTTCTATTGATTAAGTTGCTTATTTGAGAAGAATTCTATGGTAGCACATTTGCATTGTTAAATTAACCCAATTTGGTCATGATATGGCTCAAAATTCATTAAATCCCAATAAAACTGTGTGTTTTAAGTCATAAGACTCTTTTTCCAATGTTTAAGATAAACTGTTTCAAACTTAGAAGTCTTAGAAAATTTTTGAAGGTAGCTTCAAATTACTCATTCACAATTGTTGATGCTGCCATTTAACCAAAATGACTTTTATTGCCAAGTCAGGTCTTTTTCTACCTTTGTAACAACATGTTTCTTTGTTGTTTCTCCCCTCAGTAGATCTTATATATAAATAATCACTGTAGTAAAATTTTTCCTTTACTCAGTTTTCACAGAGTGAAAGACTTAGCCCAGCAAGAGCCATCAGGGGTGGTATTGTAGTGAAAAGAATATGGTTTTGGAATCAAACTCTTTCCCTAACTCCTAGTGAGAACTTTCAATGACATTAACATTTCTGAACCTTAACTTTCTCTTCTCTAAGATGAACTTAATAATAACTTACTCACAAAATGTTTATGAGGATCCAGTCATCTTGCTGTCAAATGAATATTTGTGTCATCCTAAAATTATGTGTTGAATCCTAACTCCAAATGTGATGGTATTGGGAGGAGGGAAGAGAGAAGGTGATTAGCTCATGAGGATGGAGTCCTCATGAATGGGATTAGTGCCCTGATGAAAGAGACCTCAGAGAGCTCTTTCCTCCAAGGGAGAATACGATGAGAAGTCTGCCATCTGGGAGAGGGCCCCAGACACCACCTAACCAAGAGACACCCTGACCTTGGCCTCTCCAGAACTGTGAGAAATAAATTTCTGTTGTTTATAAGCCTCTTTGTTAGAGCTTCCCAAACTCACTAAAACACAGCTAATAGTGTGACACTCTCCAGAGTGTGTGACATATGGCAAATAATCACTGAATATTAGCTTCCCCTTCCATGGTAAGCTTCTTTTAATTTTTAGAGCTTGAAGATTTCAGTTTTTTTAAACCTTGATATAAACACTTTAAATTCAATTTTCCTATTGTGTATTCTCCTAGACCGACAGGGGCTATAGTGAGTCAAATAAAACACAAGGGTTATAACATTTAAGGTGGCACCCACTGCACATGCACGACCCATAAATAGCACCCTAGATGCCACCCAGTCCTGGTCCTAAATCCTAGATTATTTAGTTATTGAAATTTTCATAATAGTTTTTCTCATATAATTATTGTGGCTCAAATTATATGTCCACTATGACTGCTTAAAGTCCTCAGGTCATTTGTATTTTGGCAGAAACAAACAAATATGGAATATGTATTAGGTATCTACAGCTGCATAACAAATGACTCTAGTACTTAATGACTTAAACAGCAATCATCTGTGGTCTCACATGGTTTCTGATGAAGCAGCTTATCTGGATGATTCAAGCTCAGTGTTCCTCAGCAGGCTGCAGTGAAAATGTCAGCTGGAGCTACAGTTATTTGAAGCATTGACTAGGATGGAGTCAAGATGAAGTTGACTGCTTCCAAATTCACTCGCACAGCTGTTGGCAGGAGGCTTTGGTTGCTCCATACATGGGCCTCTCCATAGGACAGCTCACCACAAGATGGCTTTCCTAGTAAA
The DNA here is from genome assembly GCF_040802235.1 of Manis javanica. Lineage (NCBI taxonomy): Eukaryota > Metazoa > Chordata > Mammalia > Pholidota > Manidae > Manis > Manis javanica. The sequence goes on from NC_133160.1 coordinate 116,526,186, forward strand.
TGATCCAAAAGAGAGAGAAGCCAAGACAGAGGCTATATTATCTTTTATAATCTCATCTCAGAAATGACATAACATCACTTCTGCCATATACTATTGCTCTCACAGACCAACACTTATACTACACAAGAGGATAAAGAAGGAAGGGATTGTGGCAGGCTGTTCTGGAGACCAGTTACTCAAAGTGTTTCTAGGAAGCTTTGTTGATGTCAGGTCAGTTCTGGTTCTGTCCACTAAATGCCATGTGAATTGGGGGGATTTGTATTTCCTCCAGACCTCAATTGTCCCATCCAAAGAACAAGAATAGCACCTCATATAGCACCTGCCTCAGCTCATACAGTCAGAGGGGTGCAGCTCCAGGCATGCAAGTAAGAAGGAAGATAAAAGAACAATAGCACCACAGTAGTGCTGCCACCCTGAGGTGGAAGCCAGCAGCTGACTGCTGGAGACCAACAGAAGGCTCTTTCATCCAGTGAAATGTCTTAAGAGTACATAAAACCCAGTAATTTCAACAGGATGAAAGGTTTATGAAGGTGCAGCAATGGTGGAATCAACAGCCACCAACATAATCGAGCTGTGTGCAGGAGTATAGAAAAGGCTGAGAGCTTCAAGTAACCTCTCCAGAGAGCAGTGTGAACCCAACAGGCCAATCAAAAGTCAGATCTGGATGATGAATTAAAAGTCAAAGATGAGTAATCTGCCACTGTAATGCAAAGGATTCTACCCAGCTTCTCAAAATAATGTGCTTAGGGTCACCTGGCAATATAGTTAGAGTATAGTTGCTGAGTCAGTAGATATGGGGTGGGATAGAGGTTCTGCATTCCTAATATATATATATATATGTTCAGGTGATGTCACTGCCATCCCAAAAACCAAACCTTGAAGGACCAGAGTATATACCTGGTAATATTTGGAACAGTTGTGGCATTACTTCAGGAACTGGAAGCCAAGGGCTACCCAGGAGTATCTACTCAAAAGTTCTGGAAACATTTCTCTTCATCCTGGCTGCCTGCTAACCCTCAGCCAGTAAACAGGACAAACAAGCCCTGAGGATTGGAATAACTTATTCTTCAATCTTTATAAAACAGGTTTAGAAAAGGAGGAAAAAGCCAAAAGACTAATCCTATACAAACAAAATGTGGTTCCAGCATAAAATGTTCACTCATACAGAGTAAATAGCTCCTTCAAGGCTAAATGGTTCCCTAAATTGAGCTTCCTATTTTAATCTCACATGTCCCTCCTGTCCTTGAACGTGCTCTGCCTCAAGGGAGTATTTGATCTCTTAGGAGTGTGTTACATTTTATGATTCTTGATTTGGTCTGAAGTTAAGCTAAATATTTACTAAATATTTAAATGTGTCTTAAATATTTAAATTAGACCTTCAAATGTTGTATGTACACAGAAGTAAAATATTCAACACGTTAACAGTAATTAATACTGGGTAGGTGTAAAGATTGTAGGGAATTTAAATGTCCTTTCAGTACACTTCTGCATATTCTAAATTCTTGAGAAGTAGTGGGTGTGATTTTCCTATAAGCATGTATGTAGTTACTGTATAAACAAGTTATTTCTCTGGTGTAGCCATAGAGGCATGTTCTGACTTATTGTCTCCCAAGATCCAGAAATCTAAGCAATATCCACTGGCTTCTACTATGGCTTAGACACAATATGAGGAACTGGGGACAAACACCCACAGCTGTCCTTGTTCTTAAAGAACTCACAGCTCACCAGGGTGCTAAGGATCACAGGGTACAGGGAAGCATGGGGTGATGCTTACATCAGTCTGGGCAATGCAAGAAAGTCTTTGCGAACAAATTTGAGTTTGCCAAGCAGAAAAGCAAGGAGAGGACATTCCAGGCTAAGAGAAGAGCATGAAACACACTTTCACTGCCTAATTTTCCAGCCAGTCTGATTTTAAAGTATATTATCCTCATTAGCTGGTTAGTCCATGTCAAATCTGAGGGTTATTTCTGTGAACAGCAAATTTGTTTGATTAGAGTTTGATGTTATTAAGAACCTCATGTTGATTTGTTGACTTGCCAAAATAATATGCACACAAAACTACAGTTAAAAGCCCTAAAAGACTTTAATCCTAGCCCATAAGTACATTCCAGACAGGTAGTTTCAGGAATTGATACTCCACTGTTTCTGATAGCTGGGTGTTTGAGGGCATCTTTGGGAAAGTCACCTTTTCCTGCAGCCTCCCCATCCACAACCACACAACACACACAGGCATCCCCACCACCAGCACCCAACACATACACAAACACTTACCTTCATGGAAACCAATACAAAGAAAATGAACTAGTCAACATAAGCCAGTTCCATTTCTGATGAAAAGAAAAACTTAAAATTATTCCACATTAATACTGGTACAGCAGCTTTGGTATCCCTGCTTTTATTGATTTACTCAGTAAACACCTACCAGTACTAGGGATTCAAATCTGACTAAGACATGGCGTTTGCCTAGGGATGTTGTAAATCCAAGAGGGTGGCACAGCACAGGCAATGCTGAGGTGGAGGGTGGAGATGGACAGTGTTAGGGGCACAGGCACAGTGCATGTGAGTCTGCCTGGCAAGAGCTGTCCTGGAAAGTTGTCTGGTTCTCTGGGAAATAGCTGAGAACTACAAATTGCTCAGTAAGGCTGGAGCAAAGGGTGAGAGTAAAGGAGTGGCGACAATAAAACTGAAAATACAGAAAGAAATGGGGTCATGAAAGGCCTTATATACTAAATGAAAGAATTTGAACTTTATCATTGAAAGCTGTGGGGAGCTATTGTAGGATTTTAAGCAAGGAAATGACATGATTAAAAAGATCAATATCACGGCAGTGTGGAGGACCGACCACAGGGGACAGGAAGTGCAGGTAGGGGCTACTGCGGGATCTGGAGACATTTCTTGAGTTCAGATTAGGGTAGCTGTGCAAATAAAGAGGAAGGGAAGAATTTAAGAAATAGTGAGGAGCAAGATCACAACAGAGCCAGTTGCCAAGGATACCCCTACCTCCACTCCAGGTTCTAAGTATTTAGGGTATGGGGAGAAATCCACAAGGAATGCACTGACCTCAGAGCAGTTTTCAGTTAGAGTGAGAAGGTAAAGGAGCATTCATGGTGGTGACCATCATCTGTGTAAGGCCAATAGGCTGATCATGAAAGGCAGTTTGTTGGTGATAGGCCATGTGTTCTGGAGGCCACTGTGGAAAGTTCTGGAAGGTCAGGTGGGTATCTTGATGGAGCAGGTTAAGAGAGCTATAAAGCAGTTTGGAAGTAAGTATTCATAGAAAGATAGGTTGCTGGAGGACTTGAGCAGGGATGTCTGCATAATGTGGTCACTCTAATATGCTTGAAGGATGTGATATATTCATGTCACCCAAACTTATTTGACCGTGTAACATTTTATAAATCATAATACACTGCTGGATGAGCTCTTTAATGTAGGGAGTTAAAAATGGTCTTAAAGATAATTTAGTTGCTGAAAAATAGTGTCAAAAGTCTCTCAGGTGTGTCATTTTAAGGCCTCACAGAGAACAAATCCAGGGAATCAAATATTTCTGTTAGTTTTGGGAAGAACATTAAAGAAAATAACAAGAAGTAATAAAAATCAAGGTCTGACCCTGCACAGAGGTCCTCCTACTCTACGCCCAGAGGCTGCCCCTGACCTGATCCAGTCCCTGCTAGGTAATTTCTCCCCACAGTGTCCCCGTCCCATTCTCTGGTGGATATCAGTCTTTTAGTTTCCCCAAAGGACCCTAAAGCTGGACAGACATGTTTAAATTTAGCATGAGTGGACTTCTTAGAGTTTTGCACCCGAACCTGGTGGGGAGATTCAACCCCCAGTCCCAGCCACAGTTCCCAGCCTGAAATCTTCTGCCTCTTTCCCATCCCAAACTGCCATCCAAATCCCCAGAGGCAGCAAGATGGTCTTCCTCATAAAAAGTCACAGTCAGGCCATTGATATAGGCTCAGCTGTGTTTGGATGGGGAATTCCAGAGCCCAGAGCATCCAGAAGACAGTTTAGCTGGAGGAGGGGGACAGCAAGGGTTTCGGAGCAGGCTGTCCTCTTGACCCCCCAGAGCCCTGCACCTCAGGGGACGAGCGCAGCTGCAGGAGGGCCAGAGTGGGACCTTCGACAGTGCAGGACTGAGAGCAGGACCCTCTCGTTCAGGTCTAAGTGTGAAGCTTCATCCAGAAGTGAGAAAGAGCATAGTTACTTCTTACTATGTATAGGCTTCACCAACAAGCTGTAAGAAAAATCAGAATAGCTGTTAAAAACAAGACCCCAAATGGAGTCACTGATGCCAATCCTCATGTCACCAAACTGAGACTTCACTTCATCACAGCTTAGCCTCTTCCAGAAACAGTCAATCAGGAATCATCTTATCAGCCCTAAGTAGGATATCTTTCTGATAGACCCCCACAATCCCCTAGAGGAAAGTAACTTTGCAATATACCAACCCACTTTGGGGCCAGTATAATTTCCTCGTTCCCACTTCCTTCTGCCTATCAAAATCCTTCATTTTATCAGCTCCTCAGAGCTCCTTCCTCTCTTCTAGACTGGATGCTACCCAATTCAAATCAATTTTTGCTCCAATAAACTCTTAAAAATTTTAATATGCCTCAGTTTATCTTTTAACAGTTCTGGTTTTAGAAGAAGGAACAGAAGGAGACCCTGTTGGGTCCCCAGGAGCAATGAGCAAGAAGACATAGGTGCCTTACAATGGCTGCTTTCTTGCTGTCTCTGGTGATGTGGGCTAACTTGCCTTGGATCCTAGCTCCACAGTTTTTGAATTATAAGCTTGCAGACTTTATTTGAGACTTCTCTCTCCCAACCCCACCATCCGCAACTGGATCCATTTGGTTCTAGTCACCAAGACTTATTTTAGTCACTATTCATAATCTATTTCTCAGTCATTCAGGAAATGGTCAAATTATATCTTCTTTTATGAATTACATAAATCCTTTACTTCCATTTTTTGCATTGTTCATTCATCATCTATGTAAGGTTGATAAGATAAAAAAACCTAAACGTCGAACCAAACTAGTAATTTTACTTGATAACGACTCGACTATAAAAATAATCAACAACAACATAACATCTTATGCTTGGAAATATTGATTAAAATGCAATGACTGAATCAATAATATGGACTTTTTTCAGACCAGCACAGATAACTAAGCAATTGTAATAAATCATTTATCCTTTTATAACAAATAAAAATATGGAGATACTTGAACATTGATTTGTTTTACTTCATATTAAAAGTGCTGAGATATGGAACAATGTAGTAACTTAGTATCTAGTAGGGATTTTGTATTGCAGTTTGGAATATGTATAATTATGAAGACCCATATTCTAATAATGAAGTTTTGCCTTTGAGGTTTTAGGAAAATTCCAAAGTGGTAAAAAAAACTCTTGGAAAAACCTTGCCAATCCCATAGCGAAACTCAGGTGATAGATGATTGTGGGTAAAATTGCAATATTTCCAGAATCTCTTGCCTGGCTTTAGTGCATCTCCATATCAACAGGTGTTTCCAAAGGGTGGAGAGAAGTAGTCCATCTCCATATCAACAGGTAATTACAAGGGCAAACAAGGGCTTATCTGGACCAGAGATGTTGGGTGGGGGCCTCTTCTTCTGCAACTAGGTTGCCAGAGACATGGGAGAGCAGAGTGGACTGCTTGTAAGAAGTAAACAGGTTTCTCCCACTTTATTTCTCCCTTTAACCGATTACGGTTTCAAAGGTATTTTGCCCGGGTTTTTCCCCCCAGAGTTACAATGATAGATTGATAATAGATAAGAGATGGGTGATATCTGGATAAATGATAAAACTTGATGCTAAATCAAATGCCTTCTGAATTTCGTTCAGTAAATTTTTACCAAAACATGCTATGCAAGAAGGCCTGTATGTGAGAATCAATTCCTACATGTCAAGAGTTCAAGTCTGCCAGAAGTGGAAATGTTTTAAAATATTCTGATGACAAATTTTCGAAGAAGAACACTGGCCATGAAATAAATATCTACCCTATAAAGTAGAAGACAAAGGTAATAATCTAAAAATAAATTTGCATAAAGGCAATCCATGTAAATTTGGCTTCACCATTGAAGAGTTTAAATTGTTAAATTATTGACTCCATTTACACAATTTTTGTTAATTTACAAAAAGAAAGCACTTCCTAGAATAGAACCTACCAAATACTGTTGCAGACAACTGACTTCAGTCATCTTGGTGGTAATAGTTACTCTGATAAAATCTTTTGAAGCAATCGATTACAGCCTTCCTTCATTCTGTTTGAAAGGTATTTTGTTGTGAAATAGATTAATTTGAATGACATATTGCTCCTATGATTTCTGACCATTTTTGTTTTTCTTATAAAATTGAAATTTGCTACCTATATCCTCTCTGGTTGCTAGGAAATGCTGCCTTAGGGTTGCTAATACTAGTAGCAGCAACAGCTGGTGAATCTAATTTACATTTAAATAAACAACTCACAACTATATTCTTGAAGTCTCCCGGATTCTCTATGTATATATGCAGTAGTAGCTGCAAGATGGATATGCAGTCAGCAGAGATCTGATTGTGGCATCTGTTAGTGGATCAGTCAGTCTTTGAAGGGCTGCTGAGATATTCATCACTCTTTCGAAAAAAAGAGTGATCCCAAATCTAATGTTGGGTTTTCCCATCAAGCCATCTGCTTCTAATATTTTGGGCTTTTCAAGGGTTAATTACAGCAAGACTAGAAATGGCCTGAGTTATTCTACCATATAAAAGATCAACCAAAAATCCTTTTTCCCTGGCCAAGGCATAAAACATATGGTCATAATGTTGCTTTGTCCCCGTGGGTCCAAGGAATTTCAAGGAAGTTTATACCAGTAACAGGGGGACTGTTGGGGTTTCTTCAAAATGTGATGCCCCTGAACGTCTCTGCCATTGGTGCTGCCAGTAGTGACAGTCAAACAGTTTTCAAGTGCTAAAGAACATTCTCAGGAGCCAAGGTGACAGGATTTTCACACCTACAGTTTTGCAAGAAAAGCATACAATATAGCAACAGCATTAAAGTGCCGTGCTGATTACACAGCAACAATATTGCTAATGTGACCAGCACGGTGTAAGAGACCATATCCAAGACTCCAGTTTAGACTTCTCAATTCTGAGGTGTCCAGTACACATCAGTGGTTCTTAACCTGAGGAAACTATTGCATCCATCTCGCTCTGCAGAAGTAAGATGATTGGAGCTCCTAATGGCCACTTCGGACCCCTGATGTGAGACCGCATATTTTTACTTTAATGCTGTTGCTGTATTATATCCCCTTCTTGCAAAACTGTAGAAGTGAAAATACTTGCATTTTGGGTCCTGGGCATGTTCTTTAGCAAGTGAACCCTGTTTGACTGTCCCTATTAGTGCAAAAGCTATGTAATCTCTCCTTTTATTGATCACCTTTAAAAAAATCATCTTTTCATGAATATAAATTATTTACCTGCTTATCGAAAAACCTGAGGACTACAAAAAGAAATTCTACCCCAAGAAAATTAAAGCCACCCATAATCTTACAATTGAGAAATAATCATTCTTAATAGTTGGGTCCTCCCGCACCCAGATTTTCTCTCTGCTCTATTAAGATCGTATGTTCATTAGAATTTCATATTCTGCTTTTCTTCAGGTAGCCTTGATAGCATTAACATTATTCTTAGTTAATGTGATTCCTCTGACTACATACATAGTTATTTTATGGTTATTGCATAATCATCATAAAAAAAGAACTGTATTATTGAAATATTTCTATTTCGTTTATATATAGCTATGAAACTCTTTTGTGCATAAAACTCTATCATTGCATTCACATTCTTAATATAGATCCCTAACATTAGATTGACTACACTAAAGAATATAAACATTTTTAAGGCTATAGCTATAATTTTACTAATTAATTTCCAAAAAGATATCTGTGTTTATACTCACAAGAATTTTAAGAATACATTACCAATGTAATCATATATTTTGGAAATAGTTATCCCTTCTCCATTATATTATTTGGAATACATTCTGTTTGCCTCTTAATTTATATTCTTGGCTTTGATAGACATTTCATGAGTTCATAAAACCAAAGCTAACATATTTCCCTTCTGATTCCTTGTGTTACTTTCAAGTCTGGAAAATCTTTCCTCACACAGGCATTTGATAATGAATTAATTTCTATTTTCTCCAAAACTTTTTACTTTCTGATTTTCCACATTAAACTCTTTAAGGATTTTAGAAGTTTACCCAAATCATAAACTCAATTTTCTAGTACCACTTATTGAAAAACTTTAACATATGTTAATATATATTTCGTGTATGAAGTAAGAAAACAGATCTTCCCTGGATTTCTGTGTTCCTGCAAAGTTCTGGCCTCCATGGAAATTGATACACTGTGTCAACTGAGATTATTTTCTTTTACTTTCACCAGAAAAAAAAATGTTTTCCTCTTGCCTGAGTATTAGAACTTTGGATATTTGTCCCCTTAAAGGTGGAGCTTATTGCTCCCATGCGAAGAATAGACCTCCTATCCCTAAGAGCCAAAAGGTTCTGGTCCAGGATAGGTACCCAAATTAAAGGAAAGGGAGATTGAATAATGGCAAGACCACTTTACAGTGAGGTATTTACAGTGTCATTTGTCTTTGTGTTTACATTTCAAAGGAGAAGAAATCCTGAATACTTGGGGAACTGGTTTTATCTTCCCTCTAAAGCGATTTATTTGCATTCCAAACAGTAAGAATCCAGGATTTTTCCCCTTCCACCAGGAGAGAGGCAGATACTGTCCCCTTCTATTTAAGGGAAGAAATTCATAGTTCCAGGTCCTTGCCTACAATGCAGTATCACAACACGTGTAGGATTATCCATCCACCTCTCATCATGTCATCTGCAGTTTTAGGCGTGGAGGTGCTCGTCTGGGAACAGTTTCAGCTGTGAGTAAAATAAAGCTCTGATTTCTGGCCAAGTATCTGCAGATGTTTCTCTCTCTCATTATATAATTGTGCAAGAAGAGTAACATTTCAGAGAGTCCACAGTTTCTGACTTAATGATAATTACATTTTTATGTCTCTTGAATCTCCTGGACTATTTTCTATCATTATCACTTTGTTGATTATTTTAATTTTATAGTTTTCTAATGTTCGATAAATTTTACATATAGTATTTTTTCCTAATTTTTAAGTAATTCTCATTCATTCATTTTTTTTTTTAGTTTGGTGTCATTGATCTACAATTACATGAAGAACATTATGATTACTAGGCTCCCCCCTTCACCAAGTCCCCCCCACATACCCCTTCACAGTCACTGTCCATAGTAAGATGCTATAAAATTACTACTTGTCTTCTCTATGTTGCACAGCCCTCCCCGTGCCCCCACACACACTATACATGTTAATTGTAATGCCCCCTTTCTTTTTCCCCGCCCTTGTCCCTCCCTTCCCACCCATCCTCCCCAGTCCCTTTCCCTTTGGTAACTATTAGTCTATTCTTGGGTTCTGTGATTCTGCTGCTGTTTTGTTCCTTCAGTTTTCCTTTGTTCTTATACTCCACATATGAGTGAAATCATTTGGTACTTGTCTTTCTCCGCCTGGCTTATTTCACTCTAGCTCCATCCATGTTGTTGCAAATGGTAGGATCTGTTTTTTTCTTATGGCTGAGTAATATTCCATTGTATATATGTACCACATCTTCTTTATCCATTCATCTACTGATGAACATTTAGGTTGCTTCCATATCTAGGCTATTGTAAATAGTGCAGTGGTAAACATAGGGGTGCATCTGTCTTTTTCAAACTGGAGTGCTGCATTCTTAGAGTAAATTCCTAGATGTGGAATTCCTGGGTCAAATGGTATTTCCATTTTATGTTTTTTGAGGAACCTCCATACTGCTTTCCACAATGGTTGAACTAGCTTACATTCCCACCAGCAATGTAGGAGGGTTCCCCTTTCTCCACAACCTCGCCAACATTTGTTGTTGTTTGTCTTTTCGATGATGGCAATCCTTACTGGTGTGAGGTTATATCTCATTGTGGTTTTAATTTTCATTTCTCTGATGACAAGCGATGTGGAGCATCTTTTCATGTGTCTGTTGGACATCTGAATTTCTTCTCTAGAGAACTGACAATTCTGTCAATTCAGCTCCTCTGCCCATTTTTTAATTGGATTGTTTGCTTTTTGTTTGTTGAGGTGTGTGAGCTCTTATATATTTTGGATGTCAACCCTTTATCGGATCTGTCATTTATGAATATATTCTCCCATACTGTAGGTTACTTTTTGTTCTACTGATGGTGTCCTTTGCTGTACAGAAGCTTTTCAGCTTGATATAGTCCCACTTGTTCATTTTTGCTTTTGTTTCCCTTGCCAGGGGAGATATGTTCAAGAAATAGTCACTCATGTTTATGTCTAAAAGATTTTTGCTTTTATTTTTTCTAAGAGTTTTATGGTTTTATGACTTACGTTCAAGTCTTCGATCCATTTCGAATTTACTTTTGTGTATGGGTTAGACAGTGATCCAGTTTCATTCTCTTACATGTAGCTGTCCAGTTTTGCCAGTACCATCTGTTGAAGAGACTGTCATTTCCCCATTGTATGTACATGGCTCCTTTATCATATATTAATTGACCATATATGTTTGGGTTAATGTTTGGAGTCTCTATTCTGTTCCATTGGTCTGTGGCTCTATTCTTGTGCCAGTACCAAATTTTCTTGATTATTGTGGCTTTGTAGTAGAGCATGAAGTTGGGGAGCAAGATGCCCCCCCCCACTTTATTTTTCCTTCTCAGAATTGCTTTAGCAATTCGGGATCTTGGGTGTTTCCATATGAATTTTTGAACTATTTATTCCAGTTCATTGAAAAATGCTGTTGGTAATTTGACAGGGATTGCATCAAATCTGTATATTGTTTTGGGCAGGATCGCCATTTTGACAATATTAATTCTTCCTAGCCAGGAGCATGGGATATGTTTTCATTTGTTAGTGACCTCTTTAATTTCTCTTAAGAGTGTCTTATAGTTTTCAGGGTATAGGTCTTTCACTTCCTTGGTTAGGTTTATTCCTAGGTATTTTATTCTGTTTGATGCTATTGTGAATGGAATTGTTTTCCTGATTTCTCTTTCTATTGGTTCATTGTTAGTGTATAGGAAAGCCACACTTTTCTGTGTGTTAATTTTGTATCCGGCAACTTTGCTGAATTCCAATATTAGATCTAGTAGTTTTGGAGTGGAGTCTTTTGGGTTTTTTATGTACAATATCATGTCATCTGCAAATAGTGACAGTTTAACTTCTTCTTTATCAATCTAGATTCCTTGTATTTCTTTGTTTTGTCTAATTGCTGTGGCTAGGACCTCCAGTACTATGTTAAATAACAGTGGGGAGAGTGGGCATCCCTTTCTTGTTCCTGATCTCAGAGAAAAGCTTTCAGCCTCTCGCTGTTCAGTATGATGTTATCTGTGGGTTTCTCATATATGGCCTTTATTATGTTGAGATACTTGCCCTCTATGCCCATTTTGTTGAGAATTTTTATCATGAATGGATGTTGAATTTTGTTGAATGCTTTTCCAGTACCTATGAAGATGACAATGTGGCTTTTGTCCTTCTTTTTGTTGATGTGGTGGGTGATGTTGATGGATTTTCAAATGTTGTACCATCCTTGCATCCCTGGGATGAATCCCACTTGGTCATGTTGTATGATCCTCTTGATGTATTTTTGAATTCGGTTTGCTAATATTTTGTTGAGTATTTTTGCATCTACGTTCATCAGGGATATTGGTCTGTAGTTTTCTTTTTTGGCGGGGTCTTTTCCTGGTTTTGGTATTAGGGTGATGTTGGCTTCAAAGAATGAGTTTGGGAGTATTCCCTCCTCTTCTATTTTTTGGAAAACTTTAAGGAGACTGGGTGTTATATCTTCTCTGTATGTCTGATAAAATTCAGAGGTAAATACATCTGGACTGGGGGTTTTGTTCTCAGGTAGTTTTTTTATTACCCATTCAATTTTGTTGCTGGTAATTGGTCTGTTTAGATTTTCTGTTTCTTTCTGGGACAGTCTTGGAAGGTTGTATTTTTCTAGGAGGATGACCATTTCTCCTAGGTTTTCCAGCTTGTTAGCGTATAGGTTTTCATAGTATTCTCTAATAATTCTTTGTATTTCTGTGGGGTCCGTTGTAATTTTTCCTTTCTCATTTCTGATTCTGTTGATGTGTGTTGACTCTCTTTTTCTCTTAATAAGTCTGGCTAGTGGCTTATCTATTTTGTTTATTTTCTCAAAGAACCAGCTCTTGGTTTCATTGATTTTTGCTATTGTTTTATTCTTCTCAATTTTATTTACTTCTTCTCTGATCTTTATTATGTCCCTCCTTCTGCTGACTTTAGGCCTCATTTGTTCTTTTTCCAGTTTTGATAATTGTGATGTTAGACTATTCATTTGGGATTGTTCTTCCTTCTTCAAGTGTGCCTGTATCGCTATACTTTCCTCTTAAGACTGCTTTCGCTGTGTCCCACAGTAGTTTGGGCTTTGTGTTGTTGTTGTCATTTGTTTCCATATATTGCTGGATCACCATTTTAATTTGGTCGTTGATCCATTGATTATTTAGGAGCATGTTGTTAAGCCTCCATGTGTTTGTGAGCCTTTTTGCTTTCTTTGTTCAATTTATTTCTAGTTTTATACCTTTGTGGTCTGAAAAGTTGGTTGGTAGGATTTCAATCTTTTAGAATTTACTGAGGCTCTTTTTGTGGCCTAGTATGTGGTCTCTTCTGGAGAATGTTCCATGTGGACTTGAGAAGAATGTGTATCCTGTTGCTTCTATAGATGTCTATTAGGTCCATCTGTTCTATTGTGTCATTACTTAATTCTCACTCTGTGTCCTTACTTATTTTCTGTCTAGTGGATCTGTCCTTTGGAGTGAGTGGTGTGTTCAAGTCTCCGATAATGAATGCATTGCATTCTATTTCCTCCTTTAATTCTGTTAGTATTTGTTTCACATATGTTGGTGCTCCTGTGTTGGGTGCATATATATTTAGAATGGTTATATCCTCTTGTTGGACTGAGCCCTTTATCATTATGTAGTGTCCTTCTTTATCTCTTGTTACTTTCTTTGTTTTGTCTGATACTAGTATTGCAACACCTGCTTTTTTCTCCCTGTTATTTGCATGAAATATCTTTTTCCATCCCTTGACTTTTAATCCATGCATGTCTTTGGGTTTGAGGTGAGTTTCTTGTAAGCAGCATATAGATGGGTCTTGCTTTTTTATCCACTCTAGTACTCTGTGTCTTTTAATTGGTGCATTCAGTCCATTTACATTTAGGGTGATTATTGAAATATATATACTTATTACCATTGCAGGCTTTAGATTTGTGGTTACCAAAGGTTCAAGATTAGCTTCTTTACTAACTTACTGTGCAGCTTAACTCGCTTATTGAGCTATTATAAACACAGTCTGATGATTATTTCTCTCTCTTCTTATTCCTCCTCCTCCATTCTTCATATGTTGTGTGTTTTGTTCTGTGCTCTTTTTAGGAGTGCTCCCATCTAGAGCAGTCCCTCTAAAATACCCTGTAGAGGTGATTTGTGGGAGGCAAATTCCCTCAACTTTTGCTTGTCTGGGAATTGTTTAATCCCTCGTTCATATTTAAATGATAATCGTGCTGGATACAGTATCCTTGGTTCAAGGCCCTTCTGTTTCATTGCATTAAATATATCATGCCATTCTCTTCTGGCCTGTAAGGTTTCTGTTGAGAAGTCTGATGATAGCTTGATGGGTTTTCCTTTGTAGGTGACCTTTTTTCTCTCTTTGGCTGCCTTTAATACTCTGTCCTTGTCCTTGATCTTTGCCATTTTAATTATTATGTGTCTTGGTGTTGTCCTCTTTGAGTCCCTTCTGTTGGGATTTCTGTGTGCTTCTGTAGTCTGAGCAACTATTTCATCCCCCAGTTTGGGGAAGTTTTCAGCAACTATTTCTTCAGTGACACTTTCTATCCCTTTCTCTCTCTCTTCATCTTCTGGTACCCCTATAATGCAGATATTGTTCCTTTTGGATTGGTCACACAGTTCTCTTAATATTGTTTCATTCCTGGAGATCCTTTTACCTCTCTCTGCATCAGCTTCTATGCGTTCCTGTTCTCTGGTTTCTATTCCATCAATGGCCTCTTGTATCTTATACATTCTGCTTATAAATGCTTCCAGAGATTGTTTCAATTCTGTAATCTCCCTCCAGACATCATCCCTTAGCTCTTGTATATTTCTCTGCAGTTCTGTCAGCATGTTTATGATTTTTGTTTTGAATTCTTTTTCGGGAAGACTGGTTAGCTCTATCTTCTTCTCAAGGGTTGTGATTTTGCTCTGTATCAAATTTTTCTGCTTTTTCATGGAGATAGAGATAGTTTGCCGAGCTGTTGCAAGTGATGGCTGGGAGAACATCCCTTCTTGTTGGTTTGTGGCCTTCTTCTCCTTGGAGAACAGCGACCTCTAGTGGCTTGTGCTGGGCGGCTGTGCGCAGACGAGGCTTCTGATTCTTTCCCGGCTGCTATGGAGTTTAGCTCAGCATTTGCTGTGGGTGTGGCCTGCCTCAGGCTGCTGCTCCGATATGGCAGAGCCGCATTGGAGGGGAAACGGCTGGGAGGCTGTTTATCTCTGTGAGGGGCCTCCAAGCTGCCCTGCTGCTCCGGGGTTTAGAGTTCCCAGAGTTTCCCAGGGTTCCCAGCTGCTGGGCTAAGTGTCCCGGGACGCTTCCATCCAGCAGTGGGGTCCCTGTCCCTTTAAGACTTTCAAAAAGCACTTACTTTTCTTTGTCCCAGGGGCCCTGGCTGCGGATACCCACTCACAGGTTTTATTGTCCTGTTTCCCTAGTTTCCAGCACCCCATGCACGCACTGTCTGTGCTCCAGTGCGGATGGCTAGGGCTGGCTATTTAGCAGTCCTGAGCTCCCTCTCCCTCCCTGCTCCGACTCCTCTCCTCCCACCCGGAGCTGGGGTGAGGGGCGCTCAGATCCCACTGGGCCGTGGCTTGTATCTTACCCCCTTCACAAGGCCCTGGGTTCTCGCAGGTGTGATTGTAGTCTGGTTGTTGTCCTGTGTCTCCTGGTCTCTCTTTTAGGAAGAGTGGTATTTGTTGTATTTTCAAAAATATATGTAGTTTTGGGAAGAGATTTCTGCTGCTCTACTCATGCCGCTATCTTGGCTCTGCCCTACCCATTCATTTTTCTACAGTAATTTTTGAATCCCTTCATCAAAATTTAAAAGAAGTTGAAATTTTTATTAAGCCCATAACAAATTAGTAGATAACTAATACTTTTACAATATTTAGTTTTCCCATCCAGAATCATGGTATATTTCTTCATTTACTAGACTTTTTAATGTCTCAGTTTTGCAGTTTTCTGTGTATAAATTCAATAATTTCTATTTTATATTATTGTTAAGAATTCAATGATTCTGTTACTGATGTGAATGTAACTCTATTTTTCATTATGTTTTCTATGATTATTAATGTGACTATAAAATAATCTTTCAGCATTTTTTAACTGTTAATTTTTATAGGTTTTCAGCTGGTCGATTTCTTTCCTAACTATCCAACCAAATCCTCTACATATAACCATGCAGTTCTATTTTTTTTTAGCATTGAAGACTAGTTATAAAATACATTTAATAGTAAACTATTTGTCCAACTGTAGAACTAAGGATTTTTCCTGTTGGTCTAGTCGTGTACCAAATATATTCATTATGAGACTCTAGTCAGGCACTGAGAAGTACCAAATCCTATAAGGTGATGTAATCATGGCCTTCACAAAGGCGATAGCCCAGTGGGGAATAGAATAGCTTATAAGGAAAACTTAAGAATTTATTTTATAAACTCTACCTCAGCATCAGCTGCAAACTTCATTCAGTAGAGAAAGGAGACAGCAAGTGATCAGTACTTGGCAGGTAGAAAGTTTCTTAACTTCTAGACTAAAAAATAACTGATACAGCTTATTATATTTACTGAATTAGAGACAATTGTTTTTTAAATTACTGTTTTAATTAATTAAAAAAATTAAAATATATGCAGTTTAAAAAGAGAAACTAATTTTTTTTGTTTACTTGTTTTTAACTTAAGTCAAGGCATATATAGTAAAGTGCAGAGTCTAGCAAAACTCCACTGTAACAAAGAGAAATGTGTCCCTCATATAAATACCATACCATGAGTCAACCTTTCTGAATTTCTGGGGACCTTCGGAATTTTGTTTCTAAAATGTAAAGACTACTGGTTAATATCAATTGTTTTTCTGATTTTTGAATTTACTCCTTTGTATACTGAGCTTGGATCCTCCTTCTGAACTCCAGACATCTAATCAACAGTGTACCTGACACTTCCTCTTAGACATCTTGCAGTCATCTCAAACACACTTAATATGTCCAAAACTGAAATCTTTCCCTTCTCTCAAAAAACTCTCAAAAAACTGCCCCTCCCCAGTTTCCACCACCACCACCACCTCATACCAACTGCATTCAAACCATCCCTGGGCCTGTCTAGGCTATCTCCCAAATGCACTTTCAATCTCTCCACCTTCTCTCTGTCTATACTGCTCCCACCTAGTCTACTCCTCCCTGGAGTACCATTTCCTCCTGATGGGGCCCCTGCTATAGGTTCACCCCAGGGTACAGACAATCCCTACTTTCTTTTTTTTTTTAATTTTAAAATATTTATTAAGTACTTTAAAATATTTCAGTTTTAATTTCTAATATGGCACATATCAACAAATATAATCCACATAAGCAGAAGTTCTTTGGAGTCCTCAATAACTTTAAGGAAACAAAGGAGCCTGAAGCTAAAATGGCTGAGAATTCACGGCTTTCAGCAACATTCTTCTTTACATACTGATCATATGAGATTATTGAAAAGACAACTAGTGGGAATCAAAACTCATACCTCAACCAATTGCTTAATCAATGTAATGGTCTCTTATTAGCATCTGGACTATTGTTTAATGCTTAATACAAGAGGGGCTGGGACAATTCTGGAAGTTTCCATTTATCACAGCCAATTAAAACAAGATGAACTCAATATGTTCATGAAAAGTACAAAGGCAACAAGACTTGGCTACACATACTATCTATAGTGCTATCCATACCAATTATGAAATCAGGTAAAGATTACTGACCTCTAATCTCTTAAGTCACACTTCCAAACTTTAATATCACCCTTCCTTTTCTCCCCTCCACCACAGCATCTCCATGTCCAGATTCATCTTAGAGCATTCTCGGATGCCTTACCTCCTCTCATAGAAATTATTGCCTACTGGGCTTCTCTTTTTTTGTTTTTTGTTTCTTTTGAGAGGGCATCTCTCATATTTATTGATCAAATGGTTGTTAACAACATAAAATTCAATGCTCAATGTACAATCATTAATTCACCCCAAGCCTAATTCTCGTCAGTCTCCAATCTTCTGAAGCATAACGAACAAGTTCTTACATGGTGAACAAGTTCTTACATAGTGAATAAATTCTTACATGGTGAATAGTACAAGGGCAGTCATCACAGAAACTTTCAGTTTTGATCACACTTTATGAACTATAAACAATCAGGTCAAATAACAATATTTGTTTGATTTTTATACTTGATTTATATGTGAATCCCACATTTCTCCCTTATTATTATTATTATTATTATTATTTTTTAATAAAATGCTGAAGTGGTACGTAGATGCAAGATAAAGGTAGAAAACATAGTTTAGTGCTGTAAGAGAGAAAATTTAGATGATCAGGTGTGTGCCTGTAGACTAAGTGTTAATCCAAGCTCAACAAGGGCAATAAAACATCCACGGATGCAGAAGATTTCTCTCAAAACAGGGGGGATAAGGTTCTAAGCCTCACCACTGTTGATACCCAATTTCTCACCTGATGGCCCCCCTGCGACTGTGCCTATCTTAGGTTGTTCCTCCCTTGAGGAATCTTACCCGTCTCTGGCTAACCTGTTATCTTCCAGGGCCATACAGGGAAATATAAAGTTGGTAAGTGAGAGAGAGGCAATATTGTTTGAAAACGTTAGCTTTTTACTTCTTTTCAGATTTATGCCCTGTGGCTTTTATGCCCAGTATTTTTCTTGAGGTATCTTTACCACTTGGAAGAATTATGATACTCGGTAAATTCAATATGAGGCAGGAATTCTACTTAAGGGTTGTAATTAGGAAGGAAGAGAAAAGCTAAAGGAGTAGCAGACGGAAGATAACATGGGAAGATTGATTATTTCTTTGACATATCTTCTTGTAGAGTAACTTAAGCATGTATAGGTTTTAAACTACTAATTAAATTGCATACACACATTAACATAATAGGAATACAGTTACATAACCAAAGCAGACCTATAATTACCAGCCATCTCCAGTGAAACCAAGAAAACCAGCTAGGCATCCTAGGCATTTGTGAAAAGTTATCTATGATATGGTGGATATTGTCCAACTGAACTTGAACAGTCTGAGAGAAATCAGACAAATTAAAACAACCCATTCCTAGGGACTGTTCACATTCCATATGTTCTTTTAAGAGTAGATAGTCTGTAGTCATAAGATTTTGGGGTGCTACAACTTACACTTCTCCTAATTCTTGGTTGAGTTCCAACAGTATAGATCCAGTCAAATTTGTTGTTTTACTGTATACACAGGTCAGCTTAGATATCTCCTTCTTCATTCCAATGGCAAGTCCAGGAACCGGTGGGATGAATGCAGCTACAACTGCAGCATCACCTGGATCTTTGTTGAGGTTTTTTGATGATCATCTTCTGGTATGACTCTTCCAGAGAGTGCTAATGTTGGAAGTTCTTCTTCATATCGTATCTTAGTTCATTTTCTGGGTAGCCAAATTAGGCTTTGATCCTCTGTATAAACACAAACAGACCCTTTGCCCACACTTTGATATGCCTTTTATACCAATGAGTGTAGAACTCATTGGAGGTCACCACACAGGAACTGCTCTTTTTTTTTAAGAGAAAAGAATATTATCAGAAAAATGTACCTCCATAGCTGATCATCTGACAACCTTTAAGTGATCAAAAGTAAGGATATTTAAAGCATGCATTAGTCATTGATTTACAGTTAGTATTATCCTATCAGGGAGTAATCCCCCTTTTCTTTCTTTCTTTTTTTTATCATTAATCTACACTTACATTAAGAATATTATGTTTACTAGGCTCTCCCCTTTACCAGGTCCCCCCTATAAACCACTTTACAGTCACTGTCCATCAGCATAGCAAAATGTTGTAGAATCACTACTTGTCTTCTCAGTCTTGTACAGCCCTCCCCTTTCTCCCTCCCCCTGATGCATGCTAATCTTAATACCCCCCTTCATCTTCCCCACCACCAATCCTTCCCTACCCACACATCCTCGCCAGTCCCTTTCCCTTTTGTACCTGGTAGTCCATTCTTGGGTTCAGTGATTCCACTGCTGTTTTGTTTCTTCAGTTTTGCCTTTCTTCTTATACTCCACAGATGAGTGAAATCATTTGGTATTTTTCTTTCACCACTTGCCTTATTTCACTGAGCATAATACCCTCCAGCTCCATCCATGTTGCTGCAAATGGTAGGATTTGCCCTCTTCTTATGGCTGAGTAATATTCCATTGTGCATATGTACCACATCTTCTTTATCCATTCATCTACCGATGGACATTTAGGTTGCTTCCAATTCTTGGCTATTGTAAATAGTGCTGCGATAAACATGGGGGTGCATCTGTCTTTCTCAAACTTGTTTGCTGCATTCTTAGGGTAAATTCCTAGTAGTGGAATTCCTGGATCAAATGGTAAGTCTGTTTTGAGCATTTTGATGAACCTCCATACTGCTTTCCACAATGGTTGAACTAATTTACATTCCCACCAGCAGTGTAGGAGGGTTCCCCTTTCTCCACAGCCTCACCAACATTTATTATTGTTTGTCTTTTGGATGGCAGCCATCCTTACTGGTGTGAGGTGATAACTCATTGTAGTTTTAATTTGCATTTCTCTGATAATTAGCGATGTGGAGCATCTTTTCATGTGTTTGTTGGCCATCTGTATTTCTTTTTTGGAGAACTGTCTGTTCAGTTCCTCTGCCCATTTTGTAATTGGATTATTTGTTCTTTCTTTGTTGAGGTGGGTGAGCTCTTTATATATTTTGGACGTCAAGCCTTTATCAGATCTGTCATTTACAAATATCTTCTCCCATACTGTAGGGTTCCTTTGGCTCCTTTTGGTTCTATTGATGGTATCTTTTGCTGTACAGAAGCTTTTCAGCTGAATATAGTCCCACTTGTTCATTTTTGCTGTTGTTTTCCTTGCCCGGGGAGATACGTTCAAGAAGAGGTCACTCATGTTTATGTCTAAAAGGTTTTTGCCTATGTTTTTTTCTAAGAGTTTTATGTTTTCATGACTTAGATTCAGATCTTTGATCCATTTTGAATTTACTTTTGTGTATGGGGATAGACAATGATCCAGTTTCATTCTCCTATATGTAGCTGTCCAGTTTTGCCAGCACCATCTGTTGAAGAGACTGTCATTTTGCCATTGTATGTCCATGGCTCCTTTATCAAACATTAATTGACTATATATGTTTGGGTTAATGTCTGGAGTCTCTAATCTGTTCCACTGGTCTGTGGCTCTGTTCTTGTGCCAGCATCAAATTGTCTTGATTACTATGGCTTTGTAGTAGAGCTTGAAGTTGGGGAGTGAGATCCCCGCTACTTTATTCTTCTTTTTCAGGATTGCTTTGGCTATTCGGGGTCTTTGGTGTTTCCATACGAATTTTTGAATTATTTGTTCCAGTTCATTGAAGAATGTTGCTGGTAATTTGATAGGGATTGCATCAAATCTGTATATTGCTTTGGGCAGGATGGCCATTTTGGTGATATTAATTCTTCCTAGCCATGAGCATGGGATGAGTTTCCATTTGTTAGTGTCCCCTTTGATTTCTCATAAGACTGTATTATAGTTTTCAGGGTATAGGTCTTTCACTTTTTTGGTTAGGTTTATTCCTAGGTATTTTATTCCTTTTGATGCAATGGTGAATGGAATTGTTTTCCTGATTTCTTTTTCTATTGTTTCATTGTTAGTGTATAGGAAAGCTACAGATTTCTGTTTCTTAATTTTGTATCCTGCAACTTTGCTGTATTCCGATACCAGCTCTAGTAGTATTAGAGTGGAGTCTTTAGGGATTTTTTATGTACAATATCATATCATCTGCAAATAGTGACAGTCTAACTTCTTCTTTACCAATCTGGATTCCTTGTATTTCTTTGTTTTATCTAATTGCTGTGGCTAGGACCTCCAGTACTATGTTAAAATACAGTGGGGAGAGTGGGCATCCCTGCCTAGTCCCCGATCTCAGAGGAAAAACTTTCAGCTTCTTGCTATTCAGTATAATGTTGGCTATGGGTTTATCATAAATGGCCTTTATTATGTTGAGGCACTTGCCCTTTATTCCCATTTTGCTGAGAGTTTTTATCATGAATGGATGTTGAATTTTGTCAAATGCTTTTTCAGCATCTATGGAGATGATCATGTGGTTTTTGTCCTTCTTTTGGTTGATGTGGTGGATGATGTTGATGGATTTTCGAATGTTGTACCATCCTTGCATCCCTGGGATGAATCCCACTTGGTCATGGTGTATGATCCTCTTGATGTATTTTTGAATTCGGTTTGCTAATATTTTGTTGAGTATTTTTGCATCTACATTCATCAGGGATATTGGTCTGTAATTTTCTTTTTTGGTGGGGTCTTTGCCTGGTTTTTGTATTAGGGTGATGTTGGCTTCATAGAATGAGTTTGGGAGTATTCCCTCCTCTTCTATTTTGTGGACAACTTTAAGGAGAATGGGTATTACGTCTTCTCTGTATGTCTGATAAAATTCCGAGGTAAATCCGTCCGGCCTGGGGGTTTTGTTCTTGGGTAGTTTTTTGATTACCGTTTCAATTTCTTTGCTTGTAATTGGTTTGTTTAACTTTTGTGTTTCTTCCTTGGTCATTCTTGGAAGGTAGTATTTTTCTAGAAAGTTGTCCATTTCTTCTAGGTTTTCCAGCTTGTTGGCATATAGGTTTTCATAGTAGTCTTTAATAATTCTTTGTATTTCTGTGGAGTCTGTCATGATTTTTCCGTTCTCATTTCTGAATCCGTTGACTTGTGTTGATACTCTTTTTCTCTTAATAAGTTTGGCTAGAGGCTTATCTATTTTGTTTATTTTCTCAAAGAACCAGCTCTTGGTTTCATTGCTTTTTGCTATTGTTTTATTCTTCTCAATTTTGTTTATTTCTTCTCTGATCTTTATTATGTCCCTCCTTCTGCTGACTTTAGGCCTCATTTGTTCTTTTTCCAGTTTCGATAATTGTGATGTTAGACTATTCATTTGGGATTGTTCTTCCTTCTTCAAGTGTGCCTGTATCGCTATATACTTTCTACTTAAGACTGCTTTCGCTGTGTCCCACAGTAGTTTGGGCTTTGTGTTGTTGTTGTCATTTGTTTCTATATACTCCTTGATCTCTATTTTAATTTGTTCATCGATCCATTGCTTATTTAGAAGCATGTTGTTAAGCCTCCATGTGTTTGTGAGCCTTTTTGTTTTCTTCGTAGAATTTATTTCTAGTTTTATACCTTTGTGGTCTCAAAAATTGGTTGGTAGAATTTCAATATTTTGGAATTTACTGAGGCTCTTTTTGTGGGCGAGTATGTGGTCTATTCTGAAGAATGTTCCATGTGCCCTTGAGAAGAATGTATATCCTGTTGCTTTTGAATGTAAAGTTCTATAGATGTCTATTAGGTCCATCTGTTCTAGTGTGTTGTTCAGTGCCTGTGTGTCCTTACTTATTTTCTGGCCGGTGGATCTATCCTTTGGGGTGAGTGGTGTGTTGAAGTCTCCTAAAATGAATACATTGCAGTCTGTTTCCCTCTTTATTTCTGTTAGTATTTGTTTCACAAATGCTGGTGCTCCTGTGTTGGGTGCATATATATTTAGAATGGTTATATCCTCTTGTTGGACTGAGCCCTTTATCATTATGTAGTGTCCTTCTTTATCTCTTGTTACTTTCTTTGTTTTGAAGTCTATTTTGCCTGATATTAGTACTGTATCCCCTGCTTTCTTCTCACTGTTGTTTGCCTGAAATATGTTTTTCCATCTCTTGACTTTTAGTCTGTGCATGTCTTTGGGTTTGAGGTGAGTTTCTTGTAAGCAGCATATAGATGGGTCTTGCTTTTTTATCCATTCTATTTCTCTGTGTCGTTTGATTGGTGCATTAAGTCCATTTACATTTAGGGTGACTGTTGAGAGATATGTACTTATTGACATTGCAGGCTTTAGATTCGTGGTTACCAAAGGTTCAAGGTTACCCTCTTTAGTATCTTACTGCCTAACTTAGCTCGCTTATTGAGCTGTTATATACACTGTCTGGAGATTCTTTTCTTCTCTCCCTTCTTATTCCTCCTCCTCCATTCTTCATATGTTGTGTGTTTTGTTCTGTGCTCTTTTTAGGAGTGCTCCCATCTAGAGCAGTCCCTGTAGGATGCCCTGTAGAGGTGGTTTGTGGGAAGCAAATTCCCTCAGCTTTTGCTTGTCTGGGAATTGTTTAATCCCACCATCATATTTAAATGATAGTCGTGCTGGATACAGTATCCTTGGTTCAAGGCCCTTCTGTTTCATTGCATTAAATATATCATGCCATTCTCTTCTGGCCTGTAGGGTTTCTGTCGAGAAGTCTGATGTTAGCCTGATGG
Organism: Manis javanica; assembly: GCF_040802235.1. Classification (NCBI taxonomy): domain Eukaryota; kingdom Metazoa; phylum Chordata; class Mammalia; order Pholidota; family Manidae; genus Manis; species Manis javanica. Next base: position 116,549,885 of record NC_133160.1, read on the forward strand.
GTTTTCCTTTATAGGTGACCTTTTCCTCTCTAGCTGCCTTTAAAACTCTTTCCTTGTCCTTGATCCTTGCCATTTTAATTACTATGTGTCTTGGTGTTGTCTTCCTTGGATCCTTTCTATTGGGGGTTCTGTGTATTTCTGTGGTCTGTTCGATTATTTCCTCCCCCAGTTTTGGGAAATTTTCAGCAATTATTTCTTCAAAGAGATTTTCTATCCCTTTTCCTCTCTTTTCTTCTTCTGGTACCCCTATAATACGGATATTATTCCTTTTGGATTGGTCACATAGTTCTCTTAGTGTTGTTTCATTCCTGGAGATCCTTTTATCTCTCTCTATATCAGCTTCTATACGTTCTTTTTCTCTGGTTTCTATTCCTTCAATGGCCTCTTGCATCTTATCCAGTCTGCTTATAAATCCTTCCAGGGTTTGTTTCACTTCTGTGATCTCCTTTCTGGCATCTGTGATCTCCCTACAGTCTTCATCCCATTGCTCTTGTATTTTTCTCTGCATCTCCGTCAGCATGTTCATGATTTTTGTGTTGAATTCTTTTTCACGAAGACTGGTTAGGTCTGTCTCCTTCTCAGGTTTTGACTCTGTGATCTTTGTCTGCCTGTACTTTTGCCTTTTCATGGTGATAGAGATAGTTTGCAGAGCTGGTACGAGTGATGGCTGGAAGAGCTTTCCTTCTTGTTGGTTTGTGGCCTTCCTCTCCTGGGAGAATAGCAACCTCTAGGGGATTGTGCTGGAAAGCTGCATGCAGACAGGGGCACGCAGACCAGGTTTCTGCTTCCTGCCTGGCTGCTATGGAGTTTATCTCCGCTGTTGCCGTGGGCGTGGCCTAGCTCAGGCTGCTGCTCCAAAATGGTTGAGCCCCCTTGGAGGGGGATTGCCCAAGAGGCTATTTATCTCCATAAGGGGCCTCCGTGCTCCCTGCTGCCCAGGGGGTTAGAGTGCCCAGAGATCCCCAGATTCTGGGCCTCTGGTCTAAGCGTCCCACCCTGCCCCTTTAAGACTTCCAAAAAGCACTTGCCAAACCAAAACAACAACAACAACAAAAAAAAATTAAATAAATAAGTTAAAAAATAAAGAAAGCGAGGCGGAGCCAAGATGGCGGCATGAGTAGAGCAGTGGAAATCTCCTCCCAAAACCACATAGATCTATAAAAATATAACAAAGAAAACTCTTTCTAAAATAGAGACCAGAGGACACAGGACAACATCCAAACCACATCCACACCTGCAAGAACCCAGCACCTCACGAAGAGGGTAAGATACAAGCGCCGGCCCGGCAGTAACCGAGCACCCCTCCCCCCTGCTCCTGGTAGGTGGAAAGAAAACGGAGCGGTTTTTTTTTTTTTTTTTTTGGCGAGTGCTTTTTGGAAGCCTTAAAGGGACAGGGACCCCAATATCAGTGAAACAGGGCAGCAAGACCGGTGAGTGGGTGCCTGAGACTGGCACCTGAGGACAAAGAAAATCACACGTTTTTCCCAGTACTGGGGAGGCAGGGCGGCAGGAACGGTGTGCAGGTGCCTGAGACCGGCGACTAAGGACAGGGAAAATCGCACGTTTTTCCCGTTTTTTTTTCTTTTTGGCGAGTGCTTTTTGGAAGCCTTAAAGGGACAGGGACCCCAATACCAGGGAAACAGGGCAGCAAGACTGGTGAGTGGGTGCCTGAGACCGGCGCCTGGGGACAAAGAAAATGGCGCGTTTTTCCCAATACTAGGGAGTCAGGGTGGCGGGATCGGTGGGCGGGTGCCTGTGGCCAGCGCCTGAGGACAAAGAATATCGCGCATTTTTCCCTATTTTTTTTCCTTTTTTTTTGGCGAGTGCTTTTTGGAAGCCTTAAAGGGACAGGGAACCCAATGCCAGGGAGGCAGGGCAGCAAGACCAGTGGGCGGGTGCCTGGCGGACAAAGAAAATCGTGTGTTTCTCCCTTTTTTTTTCTTTTTGGCTAATGCATTTTGGAGGCCTTAGGGGGATAGGGATGCCAGTGCTAGGGAGTCAGGGTGGCAGGGCTGGTGGGCGGGTGCCTGGGACCGGTGCCTGAGGAAAAAGAAAATCGCGTGTTTTTTCCTTTTCCTTTTTTTTTTCTCTTCCATTGTTGCTGTTGTTGTTTTGGTTTGGAGAGTGCTTTTTGGAAGTCTTAAAGGGGCAGGACAGGACACTTAGACCAGAGGCCCAGAATCTGGGGATCTCTGGGCACTCTAACCCCCTGAACAACAGGGAGCCCAGAGGCCCTTTATGGAAATATATAGCCTCCCGGCCACTCACCCTCCAACGGGGCTCCACCATTTTGGAGGAGCATCTCCAGGAAGGCTACGCCCAAAGCAACAGCAGAGATAAACTCCATAGCAAATGGGCAGGTAACAGAAGTCCTGTCTGCACACAGCTGCCAAGCATAGGCCACTAGAGGTCGCTATTCTCCCAGAAGAGGAAGGCCACAAACCAATAAAAAGGAAAGCTCTTCCAGCGGTCACTCATACCAGCTCTGCAAACTATCTCTATCACCACGATAAGGCAAAAATACAGGCAGACAAAGATCACAGAGACAACACCTGAGAAAGAGACAGACCTAACCTATCCTCCTGAAAAAGAATTCAAAATAAAAATCATGAACATGCTGACAGAGATGCAGAGAAAAATACAAGAGCAATGGGATGAGATGAAGAGAAAAATGCAGGAGCAATGGGATGAAGTCCAGAGGTAGATCACAGATGTCAGGAAGGAGATCACAGAAGTGAAACAATCCCTGGAAGGATTTATAAGCAGACTGGATAAGATGCAAGAGGCCATTGAAGGAATAGAAACCAGAGAAAAAGAACGTATAGAAGCTGATATAGAGAGAGATAAAAGGATCTCCAGGAATGAAACAACACTAAGAGAACTATGTGACCAATCCAAAAGGAATAATATCCGTATTATAGGGGTACCAGAAGAAGAAGAGAGAGGAAAAGGGATAGAAAATCTCTTTGAAGAAATAATTGCTGAAAATTTCCCAAAACTGGGGGAGGAAATAATCGAACAGACCACGGAAATACACAGAACCCCCAATAGAAAGGATCCAAGGAAGACAACACCAAGACACATAGTAATTAAAATGGCAAGGATCAAGGACAAGGAAAGAGTTTTAAAGGCAGCTAGAGAGGAAAAGGTCACCTATAAAGGAAAACCCATCAGGCTAACATCAGACTTCTCGACAGAAACCCTACAGGCCAGAAGAGAATGGCATGATATATTTAATGCAATGAAACAGAAGGGCCTTGAACCAAGGATACTGTATCCAGCACGACTATCATTTAAATATGATGGTGGGATTAAACAATTCCCAGACAAGCAAAAGCTGAGGGAATTTGCTTCCCACAAACCACCTCTACAGGGCATCCTACAGGGACTGCTCTAGATGGGAGCACTCCTAAAAAGAGCACAGAACAAAACACACAACATATGAAGAATGGAGGAGGAGGAATAAGAAGGGAGAGAAGAAAAGAATCTCCAGACAGTGTATATAACAGCTCAATAAGCGAGCTAAGTTAGGCAGTAAGATACTAAAGAGGGTAACCTTGAACCTTTGGTAACCACGAATCTAAAGCCTGCAATGTCAATAAGTACATATCTCTCAACAGTCACCCTAAATGTAAATGGACTGAATGCACCAATCAAACGACACGAGAAATAGAATGGATAAAAAAGCAAGACCCATCTATATGCTGCTTACAAGAAACTCACCTCAAACCCAAGGACATGCACAGACTAAAAGTCAAGGGATGGAAAAACATATTTCAGGCAAACAACAGCAAAAAGAATGCAGGGGATGCAGTACTAATATCAGGCAAAATAGACTTCAAAACAAAGAAAGTAACAAAAGATAAAGAAGGACACTACATAATGATAAAGGGCTCAGTCCAACAAGAGGATATAACCATTCTAAATATATATGCACCCAACACAGGAGCACCAGCATTTGTGAAACAAATACTAACAGAACTAAAGAGGAAAATAGACTGCAATGTATTCATTTTAGGAGACTTCAACACACCACTCACCCCAAAGGATAGATCCACCGGCCAGAAAATAAGTAAGGACACACAGGCATTGAACAACACACTAGAACAGATGGACCTAATAGACATCTATAGAACTCTACATTCAAAAGCAACAGGATATACATTCTTCTCAAGAGCACATGGAACATTCTTCAGAATAGACCACATACTAGCTCACAAAAAGAGCCTCAGTAAATTCCAAAATATTGAAATTCTACCAACCAATTTTTGAGACCACAAAGGTATAAAACTAGAAATAAATTCTACGAAGAAAACAAAAAGGCTCACAAACACATGGAGGCTTAACAACATGCTTCTAAATAATCAATGGATCAATGAACAAATCAAAATAGAGATCAAGGAATATATAGAAACAAATGACAACAACAACACAAAGCCCCAACTTCTGTGGGACGCAGCGAAAGCAGTCTTAAGAGGAAAGTATACAGCAATCCAGGCACACCTGAAGAAGGAAGAACAATCCCAAATGAAGAGTTTAACATCACAATCATTGAAACTGGAAAAAGAAGAACAAATGAGGCCTAAAGTCAGCAGAAGGAGGGACATAATAAAGATCAGAGAAGAAATAAACAAAATTGAGAAGAATAAAACAATAGCAAAAAGCAATGAAACCAAGAGCTGGTTCTTTGAGAAAATAAACAAAATAGATAAGCCTCTAGCCAAACTTATTAAGAGAAAAAGAGAATCAACACAAATCAACATAATCAGAAATGTGAATGGAAAAATCATGACAGACTCCACAGAAATACAAAGAATTATTAAAGACTACTATGAAAACCTATATGTCAACAAGCTGGAAAACCTAGAAGAAATGGACAACTTCCTAGAAAAATACTACCTTCCAAGACTGACCAAGGAAGAAACACAAAAGTTAAACAAACCAATTACAAGCAAAGAAATTGAAACGGTAATCAAAAAACTACCCAAGAACAAAACCCCCAGGCTGGACGGATTTACCTTGGAATTTTATCAGACATACAGAGAAGACATAATACCCATTCTCCTTAAAGTTTTCCAAAAAATAGAAGAGGAGGGAATACTCCCAAACTCATTCTATGAAGCCAACATCACCCTAATACCAAAACCAGGCAAAGACTCCACCAAAAAAGAAAATTACAGACCAATATCCCTGATGAATGTAGATGCAAAAATACTCAATAAAATATTAGCAAACAGAATTCAACAGTATATCAAAAAGATCATACACCATGACCAAGTGGGATTCATCCCAGGGATGCAAGGATGGTACAACATTCGAAAATCCATCAACATCATCCACCACATCAACAAAAAGAAGGACAAAAACCACATGATCATCTCCATAGATGCTGAAAAAGCATTTGACAAAATTCAACATCCATTCATGATAAAAACTCTCAGCAAAATGGGAATAGAGGGCAAGTACCTCAACATAATAAAGGCCATATATGATAAACCTACAGCCAGCATTATACTGAACAGTGAGAAGCTGAAAGCATTTCCTCTGAGATCGGGAACCAGACAGGGATGCCCACTCTCCCCACTGTTATTTAGCATAGTACTGGAGGTCCTAGCCATGGCAATCAGACAAAACAAAGAAATACAAGGAATCCAGATTGGTAAAGAAGAAGTTAAACTGTCACTATTTGCAGATGATATGATACTGTACATAAAAAACCCTAAAGACTCCATTCCAAAACTACTAGATCTGATATCGGAATACAGCAAAGTTGCAGGATACAAAATTAACACACAGAAATCTGTAGCTTTCCTATACACTAACAATGAACCAATAGAAAGAGAAATCAGGAAAACAATTCCATTCACCATTGCATCAAAAGGAGTAAAATACCTAGGAATAAACCTAACCAAAGAAGTGAAAGACTTATACTCTGAAAACTACAAGTCACTCTTAAGAGAAATTAAAGGGGACACTAATAAATGGAAATTCATCCTATGCTCATGGCTAGGAAGAATTAATATCGTCAAAATGGCCATCCTGCCCAAAGCAATATACAGATTTCATGCAATCCCTATCAAATTACCAGCAACATTCTTCAATGAATTGGAACAAATAATTCAAAAATTCATATGGGAACACCAAAGACCCCGAATAGCCAAAGCAATCCTGAAAAAGAAGAATAAAGTAGGGGGGATCACACTCCCCAACTTCAAGCTCTACTACAAAGCCATAGTAATCAAGACAATCTGGTACTGGCACAAGAACAGAGCCACAGACAAGTGGAACAGATTAGAGACTCCAGACATTAACCCAAACATATATGGTCAATTAATGTTTGATAAAGGAGCCATGGACATACAATGGCAAAATGACAGTCTCTTCAACAGATGGTGCTGGCAAAACTGGACAGCTACTTGTCGGAGAATGAAACTAGACCATTGTCTCACCCCATATACAAAGGTAAACTCAAAATGGATCAAAGACCTGAGTTTAAGTCATGAAACCATTAATCTCTTGGGAAAAAACATAGGCAAAAACCTCTTAGACATAAACATGAGTGACCCCTTCTTGAACATATCTCCCCGGGCAAGGAAAACAACAGCAAAAATGAACAAGTGGGACTACATTAAGCTGAAAATCTGTACAGCGAAGGACACCATCAATAGAACAAAAAGGAACCCTACAGTATGGGAGAATATTTTCATAAATGACAGATCTGATAAAAGCCTGACATCCAAAATATATAAGAGCTCACAAGCCTCAATAAACAAAAAACAAATAATCCAATTAAAAAATGGGCAGAGGAACTGAACAGATAGTTCTCTAAAAAAGAAACACAGATGGCCAACAAACACATGAAAAGATGCTCCACATCGCTAATTATCAGAGAAATGCAAATTAAAACTACAATGAGGTATCACCTCACACCAGTAAGGATAGCTGCCATCCAAAAGACAAACAACAACAAATGTTGGCGCGGCTGTGGAGAAAGGGGAACCCTCCTACACTGCTGGTGGGAATGTAATTTAGTTCAACCATTGTGGAAAGCAGTATGGAGGTTCATCAAAATGCTCAAAACAGACCTACCATTTGACCCAGGAATTCCACTCCTAGGAATTTACCCTAAGAACGCAGCTATCAAGTTTGAGAAAGACAGATGCACCCCTATGTTTATCGCAGCACTATTTACAATAGCCAAGAATTGGAAGCAACCTAAATGTCCATCGGTAGATGAATGGATAAAGAAGACGTGGTACATATACACAATGGAATACTACTCAGCCATAAGAAGTGGAAAAATCCTACCATTTGCAGCAACATGGATGGAGCTGGAGAGTATTATGCTCAGTGAAATAAGCCAAGCAGTGAAAGAGAAATACCAAATGATTTCACTCATCTGAGGAGTACAAGAACAAAGGAAAAACTGAAGAAACAAAACAGCAGCGGAATTACAGAAACCAAAAATGGACTAACAGGTACCAAAGGGAAAGAAACTGGGGAGAATGGGTGGGCAGGGAGGGATAAGGGGGGGGGAAGAAGAAGGGGGGTATTAAGATAACATGCATGGGGGGAGGGAGAAAGGGGACGGAGGGCTATACAACACAGAGAGGACAAGTAGTGATTCTACAACATTTTGCTATGCTGATTGACAGTAACCGTAATGTGGTTTATAGGGGGGACCTGATATAGGGGAGAGCATAGCAAACATAGTATTCTTCATGTAAGTGTAGATTAAAGACTAAAAAAAGAAAGAAAGAAAGAAAGAAAGAAAGAAAGAAAGAAAGAAAGAAAGAAAGAAAGAAAGAAAGAAAGAAAGAAAGAAAGAAAGAAAGAAAGAAAGAAAGAAAGGGGGATTGATAGTATAAAACTATTGGTAAATCAAATATTAACACATGCTATAAATATCCATAATGTTGATCACTTAAAGGGTGTCAGATGATCAGCTATGGAGGTACTCTTTTCTGATAATATGCCTTTCTCTTAATAAAAAAAAAAAAAGCAGTTCCTGTGTGCTGACCTCCAATGAGTTCTGCAGAGTGGTATAGAGGGCATGTCAAAGTGTGAGCAAAGGGACTGTTTGTTTTTATGCAGAAGATCAAAGCCTAGCTAGGCTGCCCAGAAAATGAACTAAGATACAATATGAGGAGGAGCTTCCGGCATCAGCACTCTCTGGAGGACTCGTGCCGGGGGATGATCATCAAAAAGCCTCCACAGGGATTCGGGCGATGCTGCGGTTGTGGCTGCGTCCACTCCACCATTTCCTGGACTTGCCATAGGAATGAGGAGGGAGATGTCTAGGCTGGCATTTGCATACAGTGAGACAACAAATTTGACCAGATCTGTACTGTTGGAACTCAACCAGGAGTTGGGAGGGGTGCAAGTTGTAGCACTCCAAAATCTTATGACTATAGACTATCTACGGTTAAAAGAACATATGGGATGTGAACAGATCCCAGAAATGGGTTGCTTTAATTTGTCTGATTTCTCTCAGACTGTTCAAGTACAGTTGGACAATATCCATCATATCACAGACAAATTTTCACAAATGCCTAGGGTACCTAAATGGTTTTCTTGGCTTCACTGGAGATGGCTGGTAATTATAGATTTGGTTTGTTTATGTTACCGTATTCCTGTTATGTTAATATGTGTGCACAAGTTAGTAGTTTAAAACCTATACATGCTTAAAGTACTCTACAAGAAGATATGTCAAAGAAATAATCAATCCTCCCATGTTTTCTTCCATATTGTACCTCTACAGCTTTTCTTCTTCCTTCCTAATTACAACCCTTAAATAGAATTCGTGCCTCATATTGAATTTACCGAGTATCATAATTCCTCCAGGTGGTAAAGCTCGAGACAAGTGCTGGGTATAGAAGCCACAGGGCATAAATCTGCAAAGAAGTAAAAAGCTAACCTTTTCAAACAATATGGCTTCTCTCTCACTTACCAACTTTACATTTCTCTATGGCCCCGGAAGATGACTGGTTAACCAGAGACGGGTAAGATTCCTCAAGGGAGGAACAACCTAAGACAGGCACAGTCACAGGGGGGCCATCAAGTGATAAATCGGGGAACAATAGTGGTGAAGCTTAGAACCTCACCCCCCCTGTTTTGAGAGAAAGCTTCTGCATCCGGGGATGTTTTATTGCTCTTGTCTAGCTCGGATTAGCAAATAGTCTACAGGCACACACCTGATCATCTACAATTGCTCTCTTACAACACTAAACTATGTTTTCTAACCTTATCTCGCATCTACCTACCACTTCAGCATTTTATTAAAAATAAAAATAATAATAATAATAAAGGGAGAAATGTGGGATCCACATATAAATCAAGTATAAAAATCAAACGAATATTCATATTTGACCTGATTGTTTATAGTTCATAATGCATGATCAAAACCGAAAGTTTCTGTGATAAATGACCTTGTACTGTTCACCATGTAAGAACTTATTCACTATGTAAGAATTTGTTCACCATGTAAGAACTTGTTTGTTATGCTTCAGAAGATTGGAGACTGACGAGAATTAGGCTTGTGATGGATTAATGATTGTGCATTGAGCATTGACCCCCCTATACAGAATTTTATTGTTGTTAACAACCATTTGATCAATAAATATGAGAGATGCCCTCTCAAAAAAAATACATAAATAAATAAATAAAAAAGAAAGAAAGAAAGAAAAACACACGATTTTCTTTGTCCTCAGGCCTGGTCTCAGGCACCCGCTCACCAGTCTTGCTGGCCTGTTTTCCTAGTATCCAGGACCCCACGCATGCACTGTGCCTGCGCTCTGGTGCGGATGGCTGGGGCTGGGTGTTCAGCAGTCCTGGGCTCCCTCTCCCTCCCCGCTCCAACTCCTCTCCTTCTGCCAGGAGCTGGGGAGAGGGGCACTTGGGTCCTGTGGGGCTGGGGCTTGTATCTTACCCCCTTTGCAAGGTGCTGGGTTCTCACAGGTGTGGATGTGGTCTGGATGTTGTCCTGTGTCCTCTGGTCTCTATTTTAGGAAGAGTTGTCTTTGTTGTATTTTCATAGATGTATGTGGTTTTCGGAGGAGATTTCCACTGCTCTACTCACGCCGCCATCTTCTGGGCTTCTGTCTATCCCTACTTTCAATGATTCGACTTTTGGTTTTTAAACTTTACAATGGTGTTAAAGTGATATGCATTCAGTAGAAACCAAAGTTCCAGTTTTGAGTTTTGATCTTTTCCTAGGTTAGCAATGTGAACAGTAAGATGCTCTCTCATGGTGCAGGGCAGTGGCAGCCAGCCTCAGAGCAGAGTCAGGCACAGGGTCACGAGGGTCAGCAGCAAGCTCACAACCATTCTGCACCCACACAACCATTCTGCTTTTCACTTTCAGTACGGGATTCAATAAATTACATGACGTAATCAGTAATTTATTATAATACAGACTTTGTGTTAGATGATTTTGCCCAACTGTAGGCTAATGATCTGAGCAGGTTTAAAGTAGACTAGGTCAAGCCATGACATATAGTAGATTCAGAGGTGTATTAAATGCATCTCTGACTAGTGATATTCTCAAATCATGATCAATTTATGGGGAGATAACCCCATCAGAAGTTCAGGAAGATCTGTATTTTGTGGGGGAAACCAGGATCATGTCACACTTCCAACTGAAAAGTTCAAGGGCTTTCCATTACAGGTTTCATAATCCACAAAATTCCCTAAATTCGATTTGGCATGGCCTCAGACCACCTCCTAAACCTCATCTCACGCTCGCCCTACCTTTCATGCTCTTTCCTTGCATCTAGAAACCGGGTTTAATGGAGCCAAGTTCCTTCTTGCCTCACATTTCTACTCATGTTGTTCATATTTTGTGCACTTCTCACCTGTTTAATTTCTACTCAGACTTCATGTGTCAGGCAAATATCACTTTTTTCTACCACCTTCTCTAAATTAGCACCCACTTTATTCTTTTACTGATCTTATACTTATCCTTCTTAAGGCTTATCACAATTTTCATTTATTTATTTATTCATTTTTACAATTATTTGCTAAATTCCCTATTTCTGATTAGGCTATGGATCCCACAAGGTCAGACTGTATCCTTATTTTAGTCACAATATTGCATAACACATGCCTGGGAGAGAATACACACTTTTACAAATTTTCAAAATGAATAAACTCCTTCAAAAAATGTTTATTGCATGTTTTGGATGTTGGATTAAGTACTGGGACTGAATCTAAGAGCACATGATCTTTTGTGGGAGACATATAAGCAGATAATTATCATAATAGCAATAATTAGCATTTTGACAATTTGTGATAGGTTATACATTATCACAATTCACCTTTATAACAACTCCAGGAGGTTGATCCAGTTATAGTATTATCATTACTTTGCAGCCAAGGAAACTGAGATTCAGGAAGGTTAAACAATTTGTCCAAGGTCACACAGGCAGCAATGGCAGAAGTTTAATAGCATGTGCTCTAAATACTGTCTACAGAGGCAGGAAGGACCTACTCTTCAATGGGCTCTTGGGAAAGACTTCAGTGAGAAGTGCCATTCGATCCGCATCTTAAAGAATGACTCAGAGGTTTCCAGCTAGAAAAGGAGGTGAGGGCACGCCAGGAAGAAGGGAGAGCAGAGGCAAGAGTGTGAAAGTGCACAGCATATTTGCGGTCGGCTAAAAGGAGCCGAACTGCTAAGTTACATGGCAGAAAGTACACGGAAAGGAGGCAAACAAATAGGGTGGGTCCAGATTGAAAAAGGCCTATGTTAAATCTAATCTGATTAAGGCATAGCCAGTGGTAGTTTTGATCTAACAAAAATAAAATACTCCAGGTAACCTCCTGTGCCTTAGAATGGTAGGTCTCTAGATTCTACCACAGAAAAACAAAAATGCCAGATAGTAAAACACACAGATAACAAAAGAAAAAAGGAAACAATTCCTAATTAAAAATAAACCAACAGCCTCCTTCCTCTTCCCTTCACTTACTTTCCTGGACATGTCAGCCACAGACACCGAGGTGTGGCTGAGCGTGGTGGGTGTCGGCCTCGGTATGCAGAGCCACGGGGGCCCAGAGCTGGGTTTTGGAGCATGATCAGAGTGAGATGTGGGACGGCAGCACTCCCCCAGGGTGAGAAGACATCCATGTGGGGGTAGCCTGGCATAAGGTGCTGGAGCCTGAGCATATGCGCAGATATATAGCCACGGCAGAATGTCACAGCCAAAGAGGGTAAGGAAGACGCTCATGAGGGCTGACAGAGGGTGTCAAGGCCCAAGCAGACAGGGAAGGATATCTGCGTGGGAAGGGTGGCCTGGTGGGGGAAATTGGAGCCCAAGCTGGGTGAGGGCGATGCCTGGGTGTGGGGGTGATTCAGTGCAAGGTATCAGAGCCCAAGAGGGGTGAGGAAGGTTTCTGTGTGGGACAGAGGCCCAGTGTGGGGTGTAAGAGCCCAGATGGAGTGAAGACTGCCCATACAGGGAAAGGAGATATGACAGCAGCCTAGCATGAGTACTAAAAACCTGAATGCAGTGAGGAGAGGAGAACATCCCGGGGAGGGAAGGGGTAAGATCAGTGGGGGAAGTAAGTGACCTACATGCAGATGAAAACTTAATAACTATATTAAGGGCAATGGTGTGGGTTTTTCACTGCCAGAGAATGGAGTTACAAATACGGAAAAGAACCTTGTGGTGTTGATTGGAATTGAAGGCTTTAGTGTAAACTCAGGGCTTTTTAAAATTACGCATATGACAGAGACATAAATATAGATGTAAGTGTGTGTGTGTGTGTGCGTGTGTGCATGCATGCATGTGTGTACATATATTTCCCAGCTCTGGGCATTGAGAGGACATGATTAACAGCAAAAACAATCATGCATACCTAGCACTCAGACCTCAGTTTCTAGAGACATTTACCCACCGAAAACAGGGTTTCTTTGAAGAAATAAAGGAATTCAAGCTAGGGAAGAAAAAGTACAAGGTAAGCCTATATTGTGTCTGAAAGTGAAGGATTATTCAAAAAATGATTAGGAATTTTCAAAAGCCACAAAAGCCATATTGAAGGGACTCCCATCAGACAAGTCAGGGATAATTTGAAGGTCAAAATAAATAGACTAACAGATTGTAATCAATTAAGTTAAATATAATAATGATAAATATACCACTCTGTTAAGGATGTTGATAGTGGAGAAGGCTATACATACGTGAGCAGGAGGCCTATGGGCAATCTCTGTAACTTCCTCTCAATTTTGCTGTGAATCTAACACTGTTCTAAAAAAAATAGTCTTTAAAGAAACAAAATAAATTGGAAATCATGAGTCCATGTTTAAAAAAGTAATTAAACAAAAAAATTGAAACTGTGAGAAAGGGGATTTTACATGGTCTCAAAATACCTTCCAGTGAAAAAATGCTACACAGGTTAAAAGAGTAACTTCACAGTGGCCGACTTAAGCAGACACCACCTTATCAAATGGTCCCACACCAGCTAACATGCAAAAAAATGAACACAGTGCCACTTTTGTGACATTTCTGCCAGAGATGTATAACATGAGTCTAAAGGTAAGGAAATGTTAGACAAACCCAAAGAGAAAAGGGCATTCTCTAAAATCATTGGCCTATGATGCCCCAAAGTGTCAGGACTGTTAGTCAAGGAAAGACAGCTGCTCCAGATGTAGGGGGAGAGTAAAGAAACATGACAACTGAATGCTGCACGTGATTTTGAACTCTCTTCTTTAAGTATAAAGGTTGTTACTTAAATGTGCTCTGAGAATGAAGCGGTAGTAAGGTGTCAGTGTTAATTTCGTGACTGGAGGGTTATATTTGTTTATGTCCTTCTTTTGGAAGCACACAGTAAAGTATTCTGGGTTGCTAAGGTGTAATGTCAGCAATTTAGGCATAAATAGTTTCAGGAAAAAAGTTCTTTGCATTCTTTACAGATCCAACTTTTCTGATGGTTGGGGTTTTTCTTCTAAAGAAAGAAAGAAACAATGTCACATTTATGTGTCAGCTCAATGCTCCACCACTCAACAATGCAATACAGGTGGATCTTTGTCCTTTGAACCTCTGCCAACATACTGCTTCCCTTATCAACTTACTAAAACTCTTATTTGTTCTTACTTAATACACAATTCCTAACAAATTATATGTGGCTTTCCATCTTTCTGTCCAGTCTCTTATTATACAACCACTGTTGAGGTTAACAGACCAAAGATTACCAGAAGCACACGTATAAAAAATAAATAAGGTTGAACGTATTTAGCTTGCAACAGTAAGTGAGCCTGCCCCCCGGTAGGAACCAGAAGAGCAGCTCAGTAAGGGGAAGCTGAGAAAGGCTTTTTATAGGATTTGAACTTATGCTGGATGATTCTAAGGAAGCAGCGATCAGGTCTGGATTGGAAGCTCTCAAGGAGCAGGAACGTTCAATGATTAGGAATCCTAACCTTTTCATCCGAGAGGTGGAAAGATTACAGCCAGCCCAGAGTTGCTGCTGGTTAGGGAGCAATCATCCATGTTTGTCAGAGAGAGGAGTGCTCAGTCATTCCTGTGGTCAAGGAGGGGCCTTGACTATGACTTGTTCTTAGCAATTCTATTGAGAATATTGTGGTCTGATTGTCATCAGGGCCATTTTTCAATTCCTCACCAAAAACACTGGAGGAGATAAATGGCACTATAAGAGACAGACACAGTATAAACAGAGGAAATAATCATTGGCAACATGTTATTAAGGGAAGAGTCAAAAAATTAGAAAGAAAACATGGAACTAAAATAATAATAATAATAATAAAGAAGAGAAGCAACAGCAGATTCTAACTGGCTGCTGAGTCTAAGGTTTCCCGTGTGCCAAACAGTTTTAATTCCCAAAGCTGCATGATAAATTAGCTAATATTATTATCCCCACTTTACAGATTAGAAAACCAAGGGACAGAGAGATTAATTGCCCAATGTCACTCAGTGAGTGCATAGCAAAGCCAGAACCATTAACATAATGGTGGATTTATACATCCAATGGACAAATATTACTGAAGCTACTATATATGAAGGAGTATCTGGGCATTACAGGAAATAATAAGATATTATACCCTCCAAAATAGACCTAAAAATAAATTTGCCACTCTCATCAATGCCCCTCTGGCACCTCACCCCCACATTTGCAAGGCTATCACCTAGTCTCATATTTCATAATAGAAATACAAGATAATATACTTCCTTTGACCTTGACTTAACCTCAACCCCTTGTCTCCTTTCAGTCTTCTCTATGATTTTTGAGCTCTTCTGTCCCATGTATGGTCTATATGTTGTGTTGCAATTGCCTGTTTATACATCTACACGTTAGGAAATATTTTTAAATTTATGTTTTTGGCTGTTCAGCATCCTGGTTTCCTTTGGAGGAATTACTTCTACCCAGTGGTGTGCTGATAAATGCTTAATAACTGGCTAACATGCATACATATATACATATATATATATGTATGTATGTATACATATATACACATTTTATTATAAATTTTACTCATATACAACACACAATTTATAAATAATAATAAAATATATAGCACTCTCTTCATTGTAAATTCCATATAGCCAATTAATTCTCATAGAAAGCTTTTGCTGGTTTTTGCCAAACTCTTGTAGTCAAACTACAGTTACAGTTGATGAGTATATTTACAACTCAAAAGTGGTTCGTGTTTTCATGGATGATAATGAGTAAGGCAAAGTGAAACAACAAAGATCTATATCTAAACTTGCTTGCTCATTAATGACGTGAGTTCTTTGATGATTCTGATAATGGTTTTTGAATCCTGAAAAAATATTTCTTCCGCTTTTTGTTTTCTTCACAAGGTAATGGTAATGTTCTTAAATTTAAAAATGACACAATTTTAAATTTAATCTGCTTTATTTACATTTCTCCATCACTTTCTTAAATCTAGACAATCAACAAAATAGTAAATCAAGTTCCATTTTGTAGCATTTGTGAATCTCTCTACTGTGAAACAGTCACACCATTGTCAAATACTGATGTGATGTCACTGTCAGTAATATTTCCACTACACAGCCATAGTAATGTAAATAACCCTAAGGATGTAAGTGATAGTAAAATGTAGTAAAATAATTAGGAGTATTGAGTATTTATTACCTTTGTTTTTAATACAATTTATTTAATGGTAAGTTAAACTCACTTAATTTTAAATAATTACTGTATTTAACAACTGGCTTATAAACGTCCAGAACAGATGGGTCTCATGAACATTACAAGCCAGTTCTAGCATACTATGCTACTTCCCCACTGGTAGTGGGCAGTTTTGGATAGGAGGACTATTGTCCATTTTCTATAAAGAAGACCAAAGGAAACGGGTCTCCTCTCCACTCTGAGGAACCAAGAAACAGGCCTGGGAACTAAGCTCTCTCCTTATGTGCTCTCTCCTGGGGCTCTGAATCTTGATACTCATAAAAGGAGGGAAGAAACAGATGGAGCTCCATCACCCACCATGGTGGAAGTTGCTAATTGAACAGCTTTTCACGGGACCATGCTGTGCTTCTCTTTTTACTTTTTGGAGAGCCCTTGTTTACTGCTTCCTTCTACACCTGTTCTCAACCTGTTATCCTCCCGTGTCCTTTCCATAAATTACATTTGGCATGTTTCTATTACTCACAATCAATAAACCTAATAGTATCTGAGTTCCTTAGGAGTGAGGGCCAGACTTTCCTCTTTGTAAGCCTTGCAACTTACATAGTTCTAATACCAGATGAAGTCTCAGTAAATATTTGCTAAAATAATACATGAACAGATATTAGAGTTAGGGTGGCACTCCTAATTATACAGGTTATATAATAAGCCCCTAAGATAATTAAAAAATAAAATTATGAGTTCCAGAAATTAGGAAATGTTGAAGCACAATGTTTCTGCATATGATAATTACACATAGTCACTCCTTATCCACAGGGGATATATTCTAAAACCCTTAGTGGATACCTGAAACCACAGATATTAATGAACCCTACATATATTGTTTTCCCTATATATACACTTATGATAAAGTTATGATATGCCTATAAATTAGGCATAGTAAGAGATTAATAGAAACAATAAAATAGAACACATAACAATACAGACCTTCTTTGATTTATGATGGAGTCCTAATAAACCCATCATAAGTTGAAAATATAATACATTGAAAATGCATTTAATACATCTAACCTACCAAACATCATAGCTTAGTCTAGCCTACCTTAAACATGCTCATAATGATTACATTAGGCTACAGTGGGGCAAAATCATCTAATATAAAGCCCATGTTATAATAAAATATTGACTATCTCACATAACTTGAATACTGTACTGAAAATGAAAACCAGTGTGGTTGTATGGGTATGGGGTGGTTGTAAGCATATGAGATATTTATGCTGGTGATCACATTGCTGACTGGGAGCTGTGGCTAGCTGCTGCTGCCTGACATCACAAAAGAATATCATACAACATATCACTAGCCCAGGAAAAAAATCAAAATTCAAAATGTGAAGTACAGTTGCTACTGAATGTGTATCACCTTCTTCACACCATAGTAAAGTGAAATCAATGTCAATTGAACCATCATAAGTTGAGGACTGTCTGTATACTGTAGCAAAAGATATGGATGTGGAATCACTCTTCTCTCAAATATCTTATTGTAATGTACTCACACTTCTTTTTGTGATGATGTGAAATGATAAGAATACTTTTTGATGAGATGAAGTGAAGTGAATGACACAGGCACTTTACATACCATTAGGCTACTATTGACCCTCCGACACACCTTGTCCAAAGGAAGATCATCTGTTACAGACAACTGCTGATTTGGGGTACCTGAAACCAAGGATAAGGGGGCTACTGCAAATATTTCATGCAAATTTGTTAACAAGGTGTTCTTATGTATTAAGATGTTTATGGTGATCTTAATGATAATTATGATATTGGTAGTGGGAGGAGATGGTGGTTGTCAAGGGATTGGCTATTTCTTGTGCCTGCTCTATATTCTGTCCACTTATCTTTCACTCCAGCCATTGATGCAGCAACGAGCATCACTCAGGTAAGAATAGGTAACTCCTCACCTCAGCTCCCCCAAATCCTCTGGTACCTCCCTAACTTCTTGGTCTGGCACACCCATGCATGCACTACCTGGAAGTGAAAGAATTGATAGACAGTTCTTCATCAATGAGGAATAGAAGTGAGTGGGTAATTCTTCCCTCCTTTTTTCCCCTCTAAGAGAAAATTCTCAGTAGCAGTCTACATGGCTTTTCAGAAGTTTCCAGCAAGACTGAGCCTCAGTTGTCCACAGCAATGACAGACTCAATAATATACTCTTGTATTTGTTTTCCCTCCTTCTCTATTTGACTTGTCCCAAGTGTGTGCTCCTATTCCTTGGGGTCATTTCTCAAATAAATGACTGTCTCAGGCTTAGATATTTAGGTTAGACCAGACTAAGATAACAACTACGAAAAATAACTTTTCAAAGGAAAGAGTGATTCAATCTTTCTCCATTCAACTCTTCCTAACACCTCATCTGATTCAAAACCTTTCCTAACTAAGTTGATTCAAAGCTAAAAATGTAGTTTTCAGAATTCAATGAGGTCCTATGTGTTATGGGCTGAATTGTGTCCATACCAAATTTGTATGTTGAAACATTAACTCCCAGTAGCATAAACTGCGACTGTATTTGGAAATAAGCCTTTAAAGAGGTGATTAAGGACACGGGAGAAAAAAGATGGTGGTATAGGAGAACAAGGTAGAAACCTCCTCACACACACACACCGAGGAAGCAACCTCAGCAAGTACAGCTAAACTTGAAAACGAGCCAAAGACTGAAGAACAGATCATCCTCACCTGGTGAATAGGAGTAGACTACACAGAGAAGGGTAAAGTGGCAGAACCACCATCAACTGGGACCCCAGCCCTTCCCCACCAATGCCCACAGCCAGGAAGAAGAGGAACAGAGTGGGGAGGGGATAAGAGCTTAGGAACTCTGCACACCTGGCCCTGGAGATCTGCTCTGGGAACACAAGTCCACAGTGCATTGGATTCTGGTAATTAGTGGGGCTGGACACCAGGGAGAGCTGGAACAATCTGGGATGCTGAGACTCCTGCCACTTGTGGAGGACAGGCATGATCCTCAGGTCCTGCGGAGACCCAAAACAGAGGTGGCAGTTTGAAAGATTTGCCAGTGGCAGGAGGGATGCCAGAAGGCAAGGGGTGGACAGAGCTCTTTCCACAGGAGTAAAGGCAGTTAGACTACATGCCCAGCATGTCAGGCACTATTCAGAGCCCCAAATGCTCCATTCACATCTCTGGTGGCTCAGCTCTGAGGCCCTTCCCTGAGTATCACAAGTGGCCAGCCCATTCAGCCTAGCAATGTCAGACTTTGCTGTCTAGTAGGCAGAGGGGGCTCTTCCAGGTTTTCTTAGCTCTGTCTCAGCTAAACTAGGGCTGCAGAGGCCAGCTCTGAGAGCTCCTTCCTCTCCACAGGTGGCCCAGCCTGGAAGCCGCACATTGCCGCACACCCACCCCCTTAGCCCAGAAGTCCCACCATCACTGCAAGGCAGGGAGAGGGAAGCATAGCATGCAGTGATCCCAGCATAAGCACTGATGCTCTACTCACAAAGGGCTGGCTGAGGCAAACTGCTGTCCATAGAGGACTTAGGTAGACCACTGCTGGCGGACAGACAGAAAGGTGGCCCCACACATAACCTACCAACAGCTTCTGGAGCTCCACTGCAAAGGAGAAGCAGGCACTGGAGAGGAAAGAATCTTGAGCTTCTGAGCACCACAGGATGCCTTCTTCATAAAGCCATTACTTTTTAGACGAAGGAGCACAGTTTATCTATCTAATACAAAGGAAGAAACACAGAAACCCTGACAAAATGAGGAGGCAGAGGAGTATGTTCCAAACAAAGGAACAGGATAAGATTAGAGAGATGGCTACATAAAACAGAGGCCACCAATCTTCTTGATAAATATTTCAAAGTAACAGTCAGAAATATGCTCACTGATCTGTAGAAAATTATTGCACATTTCAGGGAGGACTTCAACAAAGAGATAGAAGAGCTAAAAAAGAGCTACTTAGAGCTGAAGAAAACAGTAACTGAAATGAAATATACATTGGAGGAAATGAATAATAGATTGATGCAAGTAGAGGAGACAATCAATAAGACAGAAATTAGAGAAGAGGAATACAATGAAGCTGAGGAACAAAGAGAGAAAAGGACCTCTAGGAATGAAAGAATGATAAGAGAGCTGTCTGGCAACTCTAAATGAAACAATATTCACATAATAGAGGTACCAAATGGAGATGATAGAGACAAAGAGATAGAAAATCTCTTTGAGAAAATAATTGTTGAAAACTTCCCCAATCTGGGGAAGGAAATAGACACCCAAGTCATGGAAGCACAGAGAATCCCTAACAAAATGAACTCCAGCAAGACAACCAAGATACATAATAATTAAAATGGCAAAGATCAGGGATAAGAAGAGGGTACTGAAAGCATCCAGAGACAGAAAAATGATTGCCTATAAGGGAAACCCTATCAGACACTCAGTAGACTTCTCAGCAGAAACTTCAGGCCACAAGGGAATGGCATGAAATATTTAATGTATTGAAACAGAAGGACCTTCAACCAAGAATCCTCTACCCAGCAATATTATTAATCAAATTTGAAGGAGATAAAAAATTTCCTAGATAAATAAAGGCTCAAGGAATTTATAACAACTAAACCAGCATTACCAGATATGTTAAAGGGATTTTTATAAATGAAAACATTCTTAAGACTAAATAGTTTTCACCAGTGAAAATAAACCCACTGTAAAGGAAATAGATCAATTACTTACCAAGCAAGTGCAAAATCAAAACAAAACAAAATAAAAGAAGTACAACCAACTACACACTAAATCAGCTAAGGGATACACAAAAAGTGCAGATTATGACATCTAATACATAAAGTGTGGAGGAGGAAGAAGAAACAGTTCAGACTGTGTTTGAAACAACAATCATCAATTTAATATAGACTTGTTATATAGTTAGGAAGCTAGATATGAACCTTATGATTACCACAAACCTAAAGCCTATAATAGAGACACAAAAAAATTAAAAAAGAGAAATCTAATCACAACACTAAATAAAACCATCAAGTAACAAGAGAAGAGTACAAGAGAGGAAGAAAGGAACAGAGGAACAACAAAAACAACCAGAAAACAATTAATAAAATGGCAGTAAGTACATACTTAACAATAATTACCTTAAATGTAAATGGACTGAATACAACAATAAAAAGACATAGAGTGGCAGAATGGATAAAGAAACAAGACACATCCATATGCTGCCTACAAGAGACTCATTTCTGACACAAAGACAGACATAGACTGAAAGTAAAGGGATGGAAAAAATATTTCATACAAATAATAGGGAGAGAAAAGCAAGACTAGCAGAACTTGTATCAGACAAAATGGACCTCAAAACAAAGAAAGTAACAAAAGACAAAGAAGGACATTACATAATGATAAAGGGATCAGTCCAACAGGAGGATAAAGCATTATAAATATCTATGCACCCAACATAGAAACAACTAAATATATAAAATAAATACTAACAGAATTAAAGGGGGCAATAGACTGGAATTCATTCATTTTAGGAGACTTTAGCACACCTCTCCCATCAATAGATCAACCAGACAGGAAATAAGGAAACAGAGGCACTAAGCAATACAGTAGATCAGATGGACTTAACAGATATCTATGGAACACTCCATCCTACAGCAACAGGATACACATTTTTCTCAATTTACATGGACTGTTTTCCAGAATAGATCACATACTAGACTACAACAGGACCCTCAATAAATTAAAAAAGATTGAAATTGTATCAAGCAATTTCTCAGAACACAATGGTATGAAACTAGAAATAAATTACCCAAAGAAAACACACAAACACATGGATGCTAAAGAACATGTTTCTAAATAATCAATGGATCAATGAACAAATCAAAGCAGAAATCAAGCAATACATGGAGACAAATGAAAACAAAAATTGAACAGTCCAAAATTTGTGGAATGCTGCAAAAGCTCTTCTAAGAGGGAAATACATAACAAGACAGGCCTAGCTCAGAAACAAGAGCAATACCAAATAAACAGTCTAAACTCACAATTAAAGAAATTGGAAAATAAATAACAAATGAAACCCAAAGTAAGCAGAAGGAGGAACATACTAAAGAAAAGATCAGAGAAGAAATAAAGAGAAGAATAAAACAATAGAAAATAACCAATGAAACCAAGAGCTGGTTCTTTGAGAAAATAAACAAAATAGACAAATCCCTGGATAGACTTTAGGAGAAAAAAAGAGAGTACACAAATATATAAATCAGCAGTGAAAAAGTAATAGTCACAATGGATACCACAAAAAAATACAAAAAATTATTAGAGAATACTATGAAAAATTATGTGCCAAGGAATTGAACAACCTAAAAGAAATGGACAAATTCCTAAATACAACCTTCCAAGACCAACCCAGGAGGAAGCAGAAAATCTGAGCATATCAGTTACGAGGAATGAAATTGAATTGGTGATCAAAAAACTGCCAACAAACTAAAGTTCATAACCAGATGGCCTCCCAGCTGAATTCTACTAAACATTTAAGGAAAAGCTAATACCCAACCTTCTTAAAGTATTTCAAAATGTAGAAGAGGAGGGAATACTTCCAAACTCATTCTATGAGGCCAGCATCACTCTTATACCAAAACAGGAAAAGACATTCAAAAAAAAAATTACAGACAAATATTCCTTATGAACAAAGATGCAAAAATCCTCAACAAAATATTAGCAAACCAAATTAAAAAATACATCAAAAAGATCATCCATCATAACCACATGGGGCTTATTTCAAGGATGCAAGGATGGTAAAATATTCATAAATCAATCAACATCATACACCACATGAATAAAAAGGATAAAAAATACATGATCATCTCAATGGATGCTGAAAAAGCATTTGACAAAATTCAACAATACAGTAGATCTATTATTCATTCATTCCATTCATTACAAAAACTTCTCAAAAAAATGGCTTTCCAACTGGATAAAAAGATAAAAAGCATCCAAATTGGTCAAAAAGAAGTAAAACTGTCAGTATTTGCAGATAACATGATATTATATATAGACAACCGTAATTCACCAAAAAATGATTAGAGCTGATAACTGGATTCAGCAGAGCTGCAGAACACAAAATTAGTTCATAGAAATCTGTTGCATTCATATATACTAACAATGAGCTGGCAGAAAGAGAAATCAGGAAAACAACTCGAGTTACAAAAGCATGAAAAAGAATAAAATATCTAGGAATAAACCTAACCAAGAGGTGAAAGACCTGTACTCTGAAAGCTATCTGATTCTCATGAGAGAAATTAAAGAAGACACAAATAAATAGAAATCTATCCCTTGTTTATGGTTAAGAAGAATTAATATTGTCAAAATTTATATCCTGCCAAAAGCAATTTACGGATTCAATACAATCCCTGTCAAAATACCAATGGCAGTTTTCAATGAACTACTGCAAATAATTCTAAAATTCATGTGGAATTTGACCCCAAATAGTTAGAGCCACCCTGAGAAAGAAGAACAAAGCTGGTGATTTCATGATCCCTGATGTCGAGCTATACTACAAGGCTACAGTAATCAAAACAACCTACCAAAACTGCCAGTAATCAAAACTGGCACAACAGAATAATAGATCAATGGAACAGAATAGAGAGCCCAGATATGAATTCACACATATATGGTCAATTAATATATGATAAAGGAGCCATGAATATACAATGGGGAAAAGACAGTCTCTTCAATAACTGGTGTTGGAAAAACTGGACATCTACATGCAAGAGAATGAAATTGCGTTACTATCTAACTCCATACACAAAAGAAAACTTGAAATGGATTACAGACCTAAATGCAAGACATGAAACCATAGAACTCTTAGAAGAAAACACAGGCAAAAATAGCTTGAACATAAGCATGAGAAATTTCTCACTGGGCACATCTCCTCAGGCAAGGGAAACAAAATAAAAAATGAACAAATGGGACTACATTGAACTAAAAAGCTTCTGTACAGCAAAGGACACCATCAGCAGAACAAAAAACATCCCACAGTATGGGAGAATATATTTGTAAATGACTCATCAGTGAAAGGGTTAACATCCAAAATATATAAAGAACTCATATGCCTCAACACCCAAAAAACAAATAACCCAATTAAAAAATAGTTGGACAACCTGAACAGACACTTCTTCAAAGAAGAAATAGAAATTGCTGTCAAGCTTACGAAAAGATGCTCCACATCAGGGAAATGCAAATTAGAACCACAATGAGAAAACACCTCACACCAGTTAAAATGAACCAAGAAAAATATAGGCACCCTTATCTTTATTGCCACATTATTTACAACAGCCAAGATAGGAAGCAACGAAAGTGTCCATCAATAGATAAATGGATAAAGAAGAGGTGGTACATATACACAACAGAATATTTATTATTCAGCTGTTAAAAAAGGAAATCTTGCCATTTGCAACAATAGGGAAGGACCTAGAGGGTATTATGCTAAGTGAAATAACCCAGGTGGAGAAAGACAAATGCCATATGATTTCACTTATTTTTGGAATATAAAAACAAAATGAACAAAATAACAGTAGACTCATAGACACTGAGGAGTGCTTGGTGATTAGTGTGGGAGAGGGGCTGGGGTGGGTGCATGGGGAGGGTGGGGGATAAAAGGGCACTAAGATTTTCAATTGTAATATAAGTTGTCCATGGGGATGGTAGTACAGCATGGAGAATATAGCCAATGATTCTGTAACATTTTCCTATGTTGACAGATAGTAACTACATTAGCGAGGGCAAGGATTTAATAATATGGGTCACAGATGAACCACTGTGTTGTATCCTTGAAACCAATACAAATTGTTTATCAACTATACTTCAATAAAATTAACAAAAATTAAAATTAAAAAGAAAAGAAGTGAATAAGTTAAAATGAGGCTGTTTGGCCATAATCCAATCTGATGTTGCTATAAGTGAGGACACAGCAAGAAGGCAGTATCTGCAAATCAAGAAGAGAGACCTCAGAAGAAACCAAAACCTTCCAAAACCTTGATCTTGGACTTCTAGCCTCCAGAACAGTGAGAAATAAGTGTGTTATTTAAGCCACTCAGTCTGTGAAATTTTTTATGATAGCTCTAGCAAACTAATTCAGCATGGTATCAGAAATAGTACTTTTTTACTCTTTATTAACATAGGTGCTACTTACCAAAAGAGAAATGTTCTATAAAGTACAGAGATTTAATATTCATAATCATGATCCTAAGTCATCAACATAATGTAAAGTTTTTTCTAGAAATCTTTCCATATGCCACCAATATATTTTTCTAAGGTTTTCAAGCTTAATAATGTAAACCTTTCTTATCTGGGACTACAATTTATCAGAAGTGAAACATTTTCATATATTGCTATGTAAATAAAGTATCTACATTGGCAGACTTTTCTAGCTTTCACGTTTGGAAGAAACATGCTTTTCTCTTGCTTCCATAGAAAGAAGTATGACTGGACATTATACTAAACATTGATAAAACCTGGAAAATGTTTACAGATTGTGTAAAGTATTTCAGATTATGAAATAAAAAGTAAGGGTGAATTTCTGTAGGTTCATTTCCGTATTGATTTAGTGTCTCATTACTGCTTCTGGATTGTGAAGACTTCCCAGAACACTCTGCTAAAGATTCTTCTTTCCTCTTTCCTCCACCTTGGATCCATTACCAGCCAGTTGTGCAAGTGGCTGCATTGTTACACTAGCAGGAAGGAGAGAGACCTGGAGTAGATGGAAATACAGGCGGGATGGGCCGAGCTATGAGCTGAGCCAAAGGGAATGAAAGGCAAGAGACTCTAAGGGGAAAAAGTGATTTTAATTCTTTTGACCATAAACCACAGTCAAAATTCAGCATAGAAGGATCATTGACAAATATTGGAGAGCCATCATTAGTATCATATGCAGAAATTTTATCTAAAACTGATAGGAGGCTGGGACACAGACATAAAAACAAACATCCATAAGCATCCGAGTAACTGCTGTTTGACATCAACACAGCAATCACTGGTCACATTTTCCAAAACACCAGCGTTGAATTCCAGAAAGAGGTACAATATATATTTTCTAGGTAAAAAAGAAAAAATATTTCTAAAAGCTCTTCAGTCAAGTATATACTGCCTAAGCTGATCTAATCAAATAAAGTAACTACCACAAAAACATACCACTGTGAATTCTGTGATACCAGGAAGAGATAGAAAAGTGACTTCAACAGAAATGACTTGACATAGTCAAGTGACTATGTGACTAGATAAGCAGACACCATCTGGCAAGTAGGTGCAGAAGATATGCAAACCCATTGTCCCTGTGGTCACATAAAGGACAGTCACAAAAGATATACTGCTTCTCCAGAGGGGTTGTTAAACTTTTTACCTGTTCCAGAATGAGAACTGAAGGACCTTATGATAACCCACTATTTACATTGTTTGATGTGTGTATAAGAATTTAAGGACCTTTCTTTAAATTGCATATGATAATGTAAATTACTCTGAGCTCTATTGACTGGAGCCACATGTAGTATGAAATAATTACATAAGGCATTCCACAGTGGAAAGGATTATTGGTTTGTGATCATTCAGGTGCTAGATCACTATCATTGATCAACAATTTTTCATTTCACTTGAGAGATTTACTCAAATGGCATGTTCAATTAACACAGATAAAGAAATAAGCCATCCACAGAAAAAGACATGCCCTTAGGGTTTATCTGAGTCACTGTCTAGGGTGATAGAGGCAAAATAACCTCATGCTGGGTTTAGTCTTGACCAGACTTCATGACGAAGCTTCAAAGGCTACTCTGATCTACAGATGGGATGCTTCATACCACAATCTGTTCTTTTTATATTCTGCCAGTGAACAGACCGTTTCTCTCCTTTTGTCCTTTCTGGCTTTCATGCTTTCTTCTTCACATTCTGAAAGAGCATAAGCCCTGGACCCTACTTTATGTTACAGTCTGTTGAGAGAATAGAGTTGATAGAACTGGGAAGGATCCTGAGAAGCATGCATCTGAAGCAATGGACAGATGTTCTGGGAAGAAGTTAGAAAAGCCTATTTTGAAAATTTAGATTTTCTAACCAACTAACACTAACAAGGGACCAGGCTCTGGATACAGTAAAAAGTTCTGGAATGGTTGGTGTATACTAATAAATAGGCAATGTAATATACAAGTAGGGCTTTAACAGGGTGATACTTTATTACTACTAAAAAACAAACACACCAAAAAACCTTAAACTTGCCCTGAATCAGTACATCACGAGAAAAAGACACAGTAGTACAATTTCCCTACAAAGGAGCATAAACACCAATTTGGGTAATATCCTTCTGTATATGGCAGTAACCCAGTAAAGTATTTACCACTATTGCTCTCGGAGAGAGGTGGTTTTCTTTGCCTGCTCATAGATTTGTGAGTACATGTGGTCTGGCAGAAAGAGCCACTGGCCAGCATGTGATTTTAGCAAGTTGCTTAACCTCTTTGAGAAGTCATTTTTTTCATCTATAAAGTATGAATGACAGTAACATCCAATAGAGTCATTTCCAAGGGGTTAGTCACATTTGTAACTTTTCCTGAAATAAAATGTAAAATATGCACTTAAAGCATATAACTCAGGGGATATTTGATAAATGTTAATTTCCACCTTTTCTTTTTCCTTCCCTCAAGCCTATTTTCCTATTCATAGTCAGTCATGACACAATGAACAGAAGAGGTGCATTAATCAACAATTGCTTAGGCAAGAATGGTCAGACAGTTGGACCTTTCAACTGTGTGCTGCACAGAGGCTCCATAGGACAAGAGCTGGGTAAAAGATGTCTCCCTCTGAGTACATTCTCCACAAGAGGCACATTTTCAACAACTTTGTCAAACTAGTATGTGGGCATGAAAGGATGAGAAAGAGCAAAGCCTGGGAGCAAGCCCCCCCACACTGGACTGAGAAGACAGGCAAGGGAGCTGCCTGATTCACATCTTGCTTTTCCCCTCCAGCTGTGGGAGCAGATGGGCCACCAGGGCTCAGCCACACCCAGGCTGCCTCCCCCCAGATAATGGTAGACCTGGAACCTCTTTCAAGACAAAATTACCCAAAACTAATTTAAACGTTCTGGTTGGTCCCAATCTTTTTTAGACTAGAGTAACAAGATGAACCTTTATGGCCGAGAATAGGAAATACACAGGAACAACACACAGACAGATGCTGACTTTCCTGCTCTGATGCAACCCTTATAGCTGTAAATATCCTGTTCAATACAGTAATAGATCTCTGATCATTAAGTGACTTTTCTTGAGATTCTCAAAACTATTCATAGCAAGTCATTCTTGTTATGCGTTTCAACACAAAATGGGATGCAGAGGGGGTATGATTCAAAAGACAGGTTTTCTGTATTATTAAATGCATGCTGTACTCTCCAGCTGTGTGTCAGCAGCAAATGTGGAAAGCCAACTTTCCACAATACGTGCAGGGAAACAAATATTCTATAACCACAGCCGTACTTGTAATAGTTTTGTTGAAGTCCTCATCCCCTCCTGAAGGTTTGAAAGGATTATGAATTTATGATAGACACACATAGCAGAAGAGTAGACTGCTGTGTGATTTAAGAACCAAGAACTCAGGAGCAGCAGGGCCAGATGGTGACCTTAAGTGAACATTCACTGCTTTACATAGTTTATTTCCACAAGTAAAGCCAGACCTCCAGAATGGTACAGGAGTTTATGAAGATGAATTGGGTATCATGTGTTCAAACTCTATCACCCCACACATTTTCCTTTTAGTCTCACTCCCTCTGCCTACCCTCCCCATTTACTTGTCTTTCCCCACTCCCATCCTAGGATGAGGCTGAAACTCTACTATTAGAGTCAAGAAACAGAAACTTCAAGGACTGATGACCCTATTCAGACCCTCCCAGCTTCTTTACTCACCACAGATCTGATGTGATGGGTTGACTGGGGACAATTCTATCTTAAAACAAAACATTATTATACTTTCAGATTAGATCAAGATATGGAAACTAGACCATCTCTAGAGAAAATACTAAAGCACAGACCCACTAAGATGAAAAGATACGTCTATTTATTTGAAAATGGGCATTAACTGTAGACTTGTGAAATTACCTAAATTGTGGCCAGCACAATAAACTGAACAGAAATATTAAGGAATATTTGAGTTTAATCTAAAAGACAATTGACAGTTGGGCAGAGATTTATTTATGCAGCTTATCTAAAATCAAGGAAAATACTCGAATTCATGGTCAGCCACCTTACCTGCTGCTCCTTTGCAGTCAACATTTTCCCAAAAAGAAGTAGGTTGGTCAGAGTGAGGGTCAGCAAAAGAGAAGGTACAATGCAGGGGTCAGCAAAATTTTCTGTAAAGGGCCAAACATAAATATTTTAGGTTTTGCAGGTCATACATATATTTTCTTGTCTCCATAGCAGCAACTCACTTCTTCCACTGTAGCTTGGATGCAGCCATGGCTGATAGGTAAACAAATGGGTGTGATTATGCTCCAATAAAACTCTACTTATGGATACTTTCACATGTCACAAAATATTAGTTTTTTTTGGAAGTTATTTTCAATATTTAGAAATGTTTTATGATGGCTCAAGGGCCCATGGAAAAATGGTATATGGTCCAGGCTCTGTATTTACCAAGGAATGTGAGTTGTATAGGCAGAAAATACTGGTCTCAATTGGGTCAATCATGGAACCTCTCTAAGTTTTTTTTTTATAATCAGCCTCTTGTGAGGAGAAAATAAAGCTATACATATGAAAATAATTTCAAACTACTATGCATTATGCACATAATAGCTATTGGTGATATTTATTTAAATAGACTCCACCCCATATATAAACTTGCCAGACAAAAACCTAGATGCATACAAAGCATAGGATGTCAAAATTATAAGACTATAGCAAGTGCTCCATTATATAAAATAGGCCATTATATGAATATGGTGTCAATCCTGAGGTATGAATTTGCCTCCAATGTTGTTATCAACCAAAGTGAGAGGAAAACATTCAACTCAACAAATATTTATTTCGTTAATATCTACAATGAGCCTACCACTGCTCTACATGGAAGGAATACAATAGTTAAAACCGAAAACAGTTTTGGCTATCATAGCACAAGAGAGTCAGTTATATGATCCTCTTTGATATTAAGAAAAAATATCACTTCTTTGAGGGAGGTGAAATATCTCTGAGTGTATAGTACTGAAAATAATTTCACTCGACATTTCACAGAGGCAACACTGCTATGCTGCAAGGACTCTCATCTCAGTGACATTCCTATGAAAGTGTAATACTGAATTCCTCACTGAATTCTTCTGTGAAAATGGAGGATAAGACACCAAAACTTATCTTAATAAAAACAACTCTGCAGGAAGCCAACACAGCCTAGTGCAAATGTATACTTTTGAACTGATCTAGTTTAATCCAAGCATAGAACGTGGATTACTGTGTAGAACCTAGTTCTCAAATCTTGGAAGCTTTCGAATATTGTAGATTCTTGGACTGCACACAATCCTAGTGAATCAGTTCTCTGAAGACAGGTCTGGTAATCTGCATTTTATGAGGCACATGTGATAGCCACTGAACTACAGACACAGGGATCTGCATTAGGAAAGGGCTCCTTGGAATTTTCTGTTATACACCAAATTCTGAGAACCTTTCACTTTGAGCAGGATTTTATAAACTGCCTTCATTCTTCAGGGATTGTGAAATCAATTTAAGGGGACAGCATTTTTTTATGAAATAGGCTAAAATAAAATAGAATAGAATAATATATATTTAAGTGTATTGTACTTTATTTAAATGTTACAGGTAATAAATATATTTTGCAAAATGTTTGCTTTTATGTGTATGTACAGAGTACTAAGTCACACTCTGGGCTTCAATCCAAAAATTCTGAAAACATTGGTCAAGAGGTACACATGGATTTCAGATCCTTCAAAAATGCTTTGGAAATGGCAGCCTTCTCTTGTCTGAGAATTAAAAGCAAACAGTTGCATGTAATATTCTCAGGTGGGAATCTAAAGGACATATATTCTGTGATTTTCCAATCCAAGTACAAGGCAATAAGGTTAAAATGCTTTGGTCAGAATGGATGTGTTTAAATAAGAACATTGACTGGAAGATGATGATGAGAAAGATAATGTTGTTTTATAATGATGGTGATAGAAGTGGAAGAAATTGTATCTAATGACCTCATAACAAAGTAACTGAAGCTTCTCAAATGTCAATGTGTATCATCAGAGGCAAGTATTTATTGCTAGTGTCCATGCCAGGGCACCTTATGGATATTTATGTTATTATGAATATCATGTACTTCTATTCTAAATGAACACTAGTGAAGGAAAACATCAAATATCCTTTATCTAGCATGGTGCTCATTCATATTTTTTAAAATATATATTATTGGAGGGGCTGACATGTCCCTGTGGTCTAACACAAACTCAATACCATAAGTCTTCTTGCCATACCCTGCTGAAATGTTTGGAAAAAAAATAGCAACAAATTTCCCTAACCATTTTTGTGTTCTTGATTTATTATTTTATGTAAAATGAAAACTCATCCCAATTTTATTTATGATATTAGAAGATAATACTTAGAATATTTCAGTGCATTGACTCTTCATGATTAATGAATCTAATTTTCCATCCAATCTGATACAGTCAATTTTTATAAATCCATTCTCCTCCCAAAATTATGGTGCATGTCTTATTATGGGTACTATTTCAGGAGGAGCAGATGCTTCCCTCCATTTCAATATTTGTAATATGAATGCACATTTCATTTTACAGAAAAGATATCTTTCGAAGACTCACAGAGCAGAAAGCAACTTTAGTACCTCAGTATATCAATAAATAGAAATTAAGCCAGTTCAGAAGAAAAACAACAAAGGCCATACTTTTCTCATTTGGACAAATCTTCAAGGGAAGCAACTTAGTTAAATATTAAACAATCTTTATTATTGGGAAATTGTTCTTTAGAGCAAGTATTTTTAACGTAGACTTCAGAGAAGAGTTTCAGCATGTTTGTAAACTCTCTGAAGCACCATGAAGAATTTTGTATATACTGATGTATAGATTTCTCTAGAGAGTGGATTCACAGTTTTCAGCAGTTTCTTGAAGGTATCCATGGCAAACAAAAACATCAAAAAACAAATTTTCACCACTTTAGGGCCGGTCTTTTTTCTTCTATTCCATAATTTAAACTCTGTATCTTCTCCATCTACCTTCAGATAAGGCTGAACACAGTTTTTGCTTTATGTTTATACAATTTATTGTTGAAGGATTTCATTAGGTAACACCCTGACATTCTCGTCTCCAGAAAAGGAACAAACAGAACTTCATTGGAAAGAATAATAGCTGAGAGGAAGGGTCTTAAAAGATGGGAAAAGGCCAAAGTCGAAGTCTCTTCAGAGATTTCTTTTGTCCACTATGGAATAGCAGAATAAAGCACTAAATTTGCTGATAAATAATGTGTGACTTCCATAGTACCAAGTGGAATTACAATGAAATGTCAAGCCAGGTAAGTCATTAGGAAAGTACCTTTGTTAAGTCAACATTTCCCTCTAATAGTAGAGGTTAATATTAACGTGCTTTCCTAGAAAACGATCCTCTCCTTACCATTAATCACATAACAAATGCATAACAGATGCTGTCTTTGAAATATCATTTAAAATCTGCAAACAAGAAAGTTTAAAAATGTAAGGTGTAATAAAAGATATGTGCCATTTCATAGAATAATGATAGTTTTTACCTTTTGCCCCAAGTAAAACTAATCTTCCTCTATTAGGTTAAGATAAGTTCATAACATTATAGCCTTCCGTGGATGTTTATTAAAGAAATCCCAAATCTGCACCAATAGGTCACTTTTCAGAATTAATACAAAACTTAAATATCCTTTGTTGGGAAGTTTTATCAACATTTTCAAATATCAGATTTTTTTCGTTAACACTAACTTTTGATTTTAATATACATAGCAACAGTTAAGAGTGATCAGTTTGCTTGCTCTTAAATCATAGAAATTAATCAATTGTTACTATATTATATCCCAAATGCATTCACTGAACAAATCATCATTTAGTGGTTAATATGGTCATACATTGCTCTCAGTAAGTATTGGCACCCAAGGGTATGTAATGGTGAAAAAGTACAAGAACGATTCCTTACCCTAAACATGGATGGAAGGGATAGGAAATGAGTAAATCATTTTGTCTTAGACAAGCATGAATAGTGACTAAGAAATCTTGATAACCATGAGTCTGAAAAAGTGAAATTTTTTACACAGTAACAGCAACATTCTCTATGCTTATTAAGTTACATATGTTATACTAAGAAATTCAAAGAGTGTACTGTGTCTAAACTGCACAGAATCTCTATGCAGCAGATATTTGTAATAGGATACTGGGTCACAAGTGACAGCAACCCAGCTCACAGAGCCCCGTGATGAGAATGTAGCTAGAACTCTGAAGCTGCTGGCACTGGATCCCAGAGAAATGCTATCGAGTTCCTTACTGTGTCTGCCTCCTCTGCTCCCTTTTGCAAGTCTCCCACTCTTCTTGGTTTGTAGGTGGATTTCTTCTGGTTCTTGGGCCTATATGACAGAAAACAAGGTAACTAATAGACTCTCAAGTTTTACATCTTAAATTTTTAACACCAAAGAAAAGCTATCCAATTAGAGTTGCCATTCTAATATTCCTGGAAAGGGACCACTTTGGTCCCAAATGAGATGCCCAACAAGAGACCAGAAGGGCTCAGTAGGGTCCATGTCTGTTATACCAAGTTAATAAGATCTTCAAATGTCCTTCTTTCTGATTTTACTTTCTTTAATGCACTTTCATCCTTCCCCCAGGGGGTCTGAGGAATCCAGTAGCTTTAGCATTCTTCTGCAAGGAAAGTGAAGAGAACAATACACTGAGATTCATCTGTGGGTTCAGTTCGGTTCTTGTGGGTTGGCTGCATTTTGTTTTGTTTTATGCTTCCCAGCCCATTCCTTGAAACTCAAAAGGAAGTCCTTGCAGGAAATGGATCAAAGAGTTTGTACCACAAAGATTAAAAAACAAAAAAGAAGGAAGGAAATGACTCCAAATCCTACACTTGGAAGGAAGATGGTGGAGAGTTTCCGGGCTGAAAGAGAAAGTAAAGGGAGTGGTGGGGCCGTGACCTCAAAGAGGACAAAGTCATTAGACCAGAAGGATCTTGGGGAGTTAGGGACGAGATGGGTATTAGCATGGCAATGTGGCCAATCATCGTAAGTGGCCAGCTCTAGGAAGCAGAGTGGGAGCCAAAATAATAAACTATCCCTGTGCTTCCTGAAAAGCCATGTCAATACTGGGCAGAGAATGGCACCTATTACCAGCTGCCTCCACCTCAGCAGTGTACCGTCTGGCACATAAGTATCTATCTGTGTCCAAAATTTTACAAAGCCTCTTGTGGAAACTTATATCAAGACACAATACTTCTTTGTACTCTAAAACAGAGCATAAGAAACTTTATTCACCAAATGGCAGCAGTGGTGGAAAAGGGAAAGCCCCATAACAGGTATTTGATGGGCTGAAGAATGGAAAAACTCACTCTTATTTTACCACTTAGCAATATCCAAGACAGTTATGTAGATGATAGGGCAGGAAAGAGGAAATCTCAGAAAAAATAGTGGCATGTATTGTCAATGAAAAAGGAGGAATCTCCTAGAATATAAATATTCTCATTTAACATATAAGGCAACTGGTTCTTACCAAGCTAAGTACTTACCCAAGGTCACCTGGCTAGGAAACGCCAAGCCTCAGTGCAGACCCAGCCAGGACTCTGAAACATGAGGCAGCAGTGTCCCAACACTCGCTTCTCTGTGGTGACTCCTTTAATAAATAAAAAAGCACAAGAGGCCCTTTTGGAAATTTTTGGAATAAAAATTCCACCTTCTGGCACCAGAGGAATCATATGGCTATCGGAGAAGACTTGGAAACAGATGGTTCTAAGATACTGTTTGTACAATATAGAGAGAAGGGATTTGTGTTTGTTTTCTGAAGAACATAGGTACCTGTATTATCTTTCTAGATTTGTATGTCTTGAACTCAGATTGGGGTCTGAGGATTACTTTTTGAGGGAATTTTGTATGTTCCCATTTTAATGAAAAATTAATATATATGTACTATGTATCATTTAGCCCTTTAAAATGCCAATTTTCAAGGGACAGTGGGAAATGCAAAAGCTACAGAAAACAAATGACTTTAATCCATATGTATTTTTAAACACTTTAAAATCTTAAGTAAAATTCTTGGTAATTGTAGAAAAACCTTCAAATGTGAATTATTATACTTCAAAATCATCTTAATAGTTCTGTAGTATTCTATCTCTTGAATATGCCAGATATGTACTAAATGGCAAGTTGTAGAAATGGAACTTAAGTTAACTTAAGCAATGAATGAGAATTTTGTCTCATGTAGCTGTAAGAGGTACTGAAAACATGATGATGTCATTCTCTCTCTCCACCTACCTTTTTTTTCTCCTAGTGCTTGCTGGCCCTCCCTCTCTCCTACAACATATGCACAGAGAACAAGGCTCTAGAAGCTGAGTTCATGTTATCACAGCTCATTATTCAAGAGCAAAGAAAAACGTTCTCACCAGCTTTCAGATATCAAATTCCTTACAAAGACTTGACTAACTCAAACTGGGTCACATGTCCACCCTTGGGCCAACCTCAGGCAAAGGGATTGGGCACAAGGACTGACCATGTCTCATTCACATGCCAGCCTTTTGTCTGGGGTGTGGCTGACGTCAGTCCCACCAGACGCTGTCAGGCAAGGACTGGGAGCAGCTTCACTGCACTGAGGTTGACCGTGTGCATCTCTTCTCCGCTCCAGATGGGTAGCTTGAAATCAGTCATGGCAGGAATGTGTGCACAACAGAAATCAGCATACACTGCAACCCAGTACTTTTATATTTTCCTGAAAGTAGAATATTAAATTTGCCAGCAAATCCTGGATGAAAGCATCTCCCCATAGGGCTGGGGTTAAGAAAACAAAGGGGGCTGGGTAGAGACATCAGTATGCTACCTCCAGACCCATTCATTCTCCATGACTGCAACTAATAAGTAGTACTTACAAAACCAGCAGATATATGAACTTTTATAATGATTCTTCATGAACAGAATGTTGGGATTAAAGAGGCCTTTTAACACTTCCGCTTGTTTTCAGACTACTCATAGCAGAGTTTTGGAATTGTTTTTTACATAGCATTTCCTCACCTCACCAGTGTTCACATAGAGGAAAATAATAATAACATGTTCCAAGAAAAAAAAATACCATCAACATTCAGGTAATTCTGTAAATTACCTACAAACCTTGGTATTTCACTTGGACTAAATTCTACACCAACCTTTCCTCAGGTCATTTACGGAAAAATAACCTTGTTGAGTCTGTCTTCGCAAAGAAAAGTATCATGCCTTACGCATGCCTCCCATGGTAAACAAAGATGTATTTTGCCAAATACTTTCAAAACTTTTTCAAATGCCCCCATGCTATACAACAGCATTTATTTCACAGATATTATCTGAACAATATCTACATACCAGTCTCCAAGTGCATCTTAATGCAAGAGTGAAGTGAGGAAACTTCTGTGACTCCCTCGAAGTTTATTTTTCTAAGACTGGGTGGAAGGTTCATGTAAAATGGCTTATGGTCATCAGGCAGGCTGCCTAACTGAGTGCATTTTTCTTACATAATGCACAGTGCCTCCTTGTTTTTGTTTCCAAAGAAATTATTTTCCTGAGAGAAGCTTCTTTTTGTCAAATTCAGATGTAAGTACGTTTATTAAGCAAGTGTTAATAATAGCTATGGAATACCATCATATTAACAGAGCTGACATTCCTGCAACATTTATTAACTTGCTAGGTACTGTGCTAAGCACTTTACTTTCATCATCTTATTTAATTCACACAACAACCCTAGGAGACAGGAAATCTTATCCCTGTTTAACAAATGAGGGCACTGAGGCAGAAAAAAGATAAACAGCTCTCTGAAGGTCATATAACCATTGAATGGCATTGCCAGGAATCAAGCCCAAATTCCATGCACTTAACAGCCTGAATATATTGGCTGCAATGTCATGCACTAAGGTGCTTACATAGACAATTCCCATTCCATTCCAACAGTGTCCTTGTGACACAGGTTTTGTCATTCTCTTTGGTGATAATAGCAAAGTTCAAAGAGTTTAAGAAATGTGCCTGAATTTCCAAAGCCACAGATAATAACTGTCAGGGGTGGATTAAAAACTGAAGTCTAACTCCCTGTCCGGGACGTGTTCTACTGCTACACGTTTCTCAGCAGAGTCAAATCATTTAAATAATTTGTGCCAGAAGTTCTAAGTTAAGTTATTTAAATATTTCAAGAGAAGAACTTTACATGATTAATGTGTCAGTGTTTGGCTCTATTGAAAATGTGGCATTTATTCAGTCGTGATCCTATCACAGTTTGGGGTGAGAGTTGAGAGTAAGCGCTGAAGTTACAGACTCTCAGCAACTTGTGGGAAGGAAATGTCAGAAGGGGGAACCTATACTACAGGAGAAGGGGAATTGCCCCCACGTCAGTTAGTGGAAGTAGAAAGAGTTGCATTACTGAATCCAGGAGGCACTGTGCCAGCCAGACAGGACTTAGGAAGAGAGAGAGATAAAACAAAGGAGAAAGCAGGCAGGATCCTTTGCAGTCTTTAATCCCCATAGTTAGAGTCACCAAGAACAGACCAAGCTGGGTTTAAGGTCTGTCAAAGCTGCAGGGCACATGTTCAACTCAGAGTCATCCCAGCGCTGGTACCAACTCCTTATTGGAATGGCTTCTTAATGAGAAAACCACATGCAAATGAAGTAAACAGTTATTAGGAGCAGAGTAATTTATATATTGCCTATATTTGGGGGTGTCTGGGGAGGATTTAGGGGTATGGTTTTCAGTGCAGAACAAGGATGATTGTCAGGAAGTGAAAGAGTATGACAAGAATGAGAGTTACCTAGAGCCTGGGCACCAACGGGAAGGAAAGAGACCCACTGAGTCCTGTCAACCCGTGGCTTCTCAAGCTGACTCCAAGGGGCAAATCTGAGTAACAAATCATGTAAATATCCTCATTGTCTGGCCACATGTGATTACTGATGCTTGGAAGGAAACCCTGGAAATCAGAAGCAACCGGCTGGAATGAATAATTGGAAGAGCATACCATATTTCTCTCCGCAGAATCAACTTCAGAACGATACCAGTTCTCAAGATGCCAGGAAAAGCAAACACAGTGCTCTCTTTTGAGGCAAAAAGTATATAGGAGCCAACAACTTGGCCACATTTAACTGCCTCCAAATTTTGAAATTACAGGGGGAAAGGTAAGTGAAGTCACTAATAAAACAAAGGTTTTCTGTTGGTCAGTGGAGTCCCTGAATATAGGTTGGAAGGGAGATAATTATCAGAAAATTCCATTTCTCAGTAGAAATTCTAACAAATCAAAGAGAGAGTATGGTAATTAGAGGGGTGGGGATAACAGGTACTGTGGGAAGAGGTGTTTGGGAAGGTGGGCAAAGACAAACTCTCCAATAATGGCAATGAGTTTAGAAATAGCCCCAGAAATTTTCAAGATATATGTTTAGATGCCTGTTACACTGGCAGATGGGTGAACTAAGAAATTTGGAACTTGTGTTTGCTTTTTTGGAATTATGAGCAAAAATGGCAACCTTTCCTAGTCTCCTGACAGCTAGATGAAGCAGTATTACTGAGAGCTAAGGTCACACCTCTCGCTACATTGCACGTTCAGAGCTATCTTCCCTGACTAGAGTGAGAGGTCTCCTAACACAGCAGATGCTAAACAAATGTTTACTGGACAAAACAATTGAAAGTATTAAAGTCTATTTGTTTTGCTCTAACTAATCTTAAAGTTATCCGCCTTGGAAAAAAATGGCAAGCCTCTAGTTCCCACGCAGACATCCCTTTCCGTTTTAGACCCAAACTAATTTAAAATGTGATACTTCTAGTTTTTAAATGATTTCTTTCTAAGGGAAACCATTACTTGTTTGAGCTACCCTGTTTGCTCTTGCCTCACTTATCTTGTTCTTACTCTAGACCAGCCGCCAGAGTCCATGGGGGTGCCCCTCCACGCTGAGTGGGCAGGAGCAGCATGGCCCCAACCGCCCTCCAGCTGAAATGAGGAGGAATTGAAATGCGAGTTTGCTACCCTCCCACCTCAGCTCTCAGCGGCCCTGATCAGGCACACACCTGATCCATTTCCCTGGAACCATGCCGCTCACAGGAGTCTTTGAGGATCATTTACAGCCATCCGTCTATTTCCTAATATCTCATCGAGGGTGCTTTGAGGCAGTCTGAGGGTTGACACGTCCACCTCTGTGACAGAGGGAGGGGGCGATGAACTCCAGAAAGTTCCGGAGAGAGCCTGAAAGTAGGTTAAGGCATGTGTACCCAAGCCTGAGGTCTACGAACTTGTTGGACTAGAATTTGGAGGGAAACAAAAGAGCAATCTAACTGAAAAATAAAAGATAAAACGAACCTGATAATGGGTTGATGGCCTTATGATGCGTTCTCTGTGCGAAGGCAGCAGCCCAGCTGTCACACCTCATTCAGGCCTCTGCTCCTGAGTCTCAGCAGAGGGGCATCTCTGACTCCATTATCTGCAGCTCTCCCTCCTGCCGACATGGACTAGGGATTCAGGGCCAGCTTCTGGCTCCCAACTTTTTGGATTCTAATCCCCCACCACTTTATTAGTTGGACAATTTATTTAATCTGTGTTTCATCTTCAAAATGAAGGATAATAATAAATACTATTTCAGGGTGGTGGTGTGAGGATTCAATGAGCTAACATGTGAAAACTAGAAGAGTGCCGGGCACATAGTAAATACTGTATAAATCTGTGCTGGTATTATTTTTTATCACATTTACAACTGCCTGATATGTGTGTGTGTGTGTGTGTGTATATATATATATATATATACACACACACACACACTTAATATATGACCTACCCTCTTAACATATTTTTAAGAATACAATTCAGCATTGTTATCTATGGGCACAATATTGTATTTCAGATCTCTAGAATGTATTCATCTTGCATAACTGAAACGTTACATGTGTGAATTAGCAACTCTCCACTTCTCCCTCCCCCCAGCCTCTGGTAACTGCCATTTTGTTATTTGCTTCTATGAGTTTGACTATGTTAGATATATAAATGAAATCATGTAATGTTTGTCCTTCAGTGACTGGCTTATTTCACTTAGCATGATGTCCTCAAAGTTCGTCCATTTCATCTCATACTGCAGTATCTCCTCTTTTTTAAGGCTGAGCAATATTCCACTGTATGTATGCAGCATATTGTCTTTATTCACCTGCTGAGGGACGTTTAGGTTGTTTCTGTACCTTGGCTATCGAGAGTCATGCTGCAATGATCATGGGGGCACTGATACCTCTTTGAGCTCCTGCTTTCAATTCTTTTGGATAAATACCCAAAATTAGGATCACTAGATACTGTGATTAGTTGTATTTTTAATGTTTTTGAGGCCCCTCTATACTGTTCTCCCTAGTGGCTGCACCAATTTGCATTCCCACCAACAGTGCACAACACTGTCTAATCTCTCCACATTCTTGCCAACACTTTCTTTTGTTTTTTAATAACAACCATCCTAGCTTTATTTTTCTTTCTCTCTCTCTCTCTCTCTCTCTCTCTTTCTTTCTTTCTTTCTTTCTTTCTTTCATTTAGTTTGGGTTACTCTGATTTTTTTTCTAGTTTTCTGAGGTGAAGTCTCAGGTCATTGACTTTTACCTTTCCTCTTTTCTAAGATAAACATAAAACATAATATGTCAATTGCCTAATTGCTATGATACAGGACAAAACATATTAGGCATCAAATAACTGATACAAACAATAAGAGTAACGTCAAAAATATATCAGGAAAAGTTTCATAGAAGATGAGGTAGTATTTGCTATGGGCCTTGGTTAAAAGGTAGAAGAGAAGAATTTGGAGGCAGGAAGATTGGTTCCAGGATACAGATTGTGAACTTGGGGCTAGAGTGGCTGAGGGGAAATACT
Source organism: Manis javanica (assembly GCF_040802235.1). Lineage (NCBI taxonomy): Eukaryota > Metazoa > Chordata > Mammalia > Pholidota > Manidae > Manis > Manis javanica. Next base: position 116,591,058 of record NC_133160.1, read on the forward strand.
ATTTAAAGAAGCAGCTTGTAATACTCCCAGGAGTGTCTGTGTTTTAACAAGGATTACTAGTCCTGGAAGGTTAGTGTTATACCCATATTGAAGAGAAGTTTTAAAGCAATAGAACCCTTAAATCAAACCATGTAGATCAATTTCTATTTGACCTACTCTAGGTTATCTAGTCACCCTTGACTTATATTTGAAAGTGAGCCTCTGACAGAAGCAAGGGAAATAGCATAAATCAGTAGACAAATGCTGTAATGTAGACAACTGAAAATCTACCATGGACTTCCTTTGTGTTTCTTTCCCTCCAGACTGAAAGCCCCAGAGGGTAAGGGGAGCAGCTATTTTATTGAGCACATACCACAATACCTGGCACTAGTAGGTATTCAATCAATAAATGCTGAATTCACTGTGAATAAATAAATTCCCTTTATGTTGCTTCTTTAGAGTTACAGTTCTTCATCACATCGTTTTATTGTTTGCAATTTTTCCTATGATAATTAAAATAGAAATGGGTCAGAAATATTTTAAACTTTGAACTTAAAACTAATAACCTTCTGCCATCTCTTGAAATAACTGGAGTCAGGCAGAATCACAAAATCAGAGTTAGGAAATCACTGCAATGGGTTAGCCAAAGAGATTTAAATACTCTCTTAAAGCACTTCTTTTTCACCTTTAAGATGAAGGCTTTATGAACCTTATGAAGGTTGTGCATGTGAACAGATATACTCTAGAAAAACAAAATCTGATCGATTTTGGCTAGAGAACAAAGGGATTCAGACCTGAATGATTTCCACATTCAGCTACTGCATATCAATCACAGGTGGCAGGAGCGGCTGTTCTGCTGTGACAGAGAAGAGCTCTACTGATTTCCGTTAGACATGCTTCTGCTAAAATAGATTAATTCTTAGTCATCAGAATCTGATTTGGGCTCAAGCTTAGCAGGCTAATTTTCAGTCTATGGGAATATAGTCATGGTAATTTTCTGATCATTTCATGGAAAAGAAACCAGCAAAGATAAAAGAAAAACACCACATGGAGAGGCTACCAATATCAAATATTCCCTGCATCTCCAGCCCATTAAACATCATGTGGCTCGAGTTCATCTTTAAAAGCATGATTCCCCTAATGATTAGGAGTGAGATTGTTCTCAGGGTGCATGGTTTACTATTAGGAAAAATTCACTGAAACAAGGCTAATTAAACCTTCGCTTTTCTTCACAGCCTAGTTCTGGTTGCTATAGCTCCCTGTGATTTGCAGCAATGGACTGGGCTATATTTTACTTTGAAAGAAATATAGGGTGTTTTGGAGCAAACAGTAAACAAAGGAATATTCCAGTGGGAACTTGATTTTTAAAGAAGTAGTAATTGGCTTTTCTTCACTTTATTTCTCACACTGAAGAGGCTGTGCTTACTCCATAATCAACTTGGCTGAGACACAAGTATTTATTAAATATAATACATGCCTTCCAGAGGCACTTTGCCAGATACTGAAGACAAAATAATGAACAGAGCTTGGTCCCTGCCCTTGAGACTGCCCAGTGCACTGGGGAGACACCGTGGTAAGTGCCATAAAAGAGGCCAGTGCCAGGTGCCATGAAATCCCGTGTCTAGGGGAGGCCCAGGAGGCCCCTGGTAGGCGGTCACCACCCAGCTGAGTCTTGAAGCACGAAAGGCCTTTACCAGGATGACAAACTTCCAGTCAAACCTGGCAGAACATAGTTCCCTCTTGGGACTCCTCTACAAGTGTTTCTTTAAATCACCTTTTTGTTTTGGAGTAATTTTAGAATTACAAAAAATTATAGAAGAAATGTTAAAAATATCCTTTCCCCTAAGATTAACATCTTAGGTGGCCATGATACAGTTACAAAAACTGAGAAATTAACATTGGTACAATAATGAGTAAGTAAACAACAGATGTTATCCATATTTCACCATTTTTTTTTCAGTAATGTGCTTTTTCTGTTCCAGGATCCAATTCAGGACACAAAACTGCCATTAGTTTTCATGTCTCGTTAGCCTGCTCCAATCTGCGGCAGTTTATTAGTTTGTCCTTATTTTTCATGACTGACAATTTTTAAGAGAATTGTTCAGGTATTTTGTAGAACATCCTCCAATCTAGACTTGTGTGATGTTTTCTCATGATTAAACTGGAACTAGGGCCTTGGGGAAGAATGTCACAGAGGTGAAGTGTTCTTCTCAACAGCATCAAATCAGGGGTCCTGGCATCCATCCTTGATGTTAACCCCATCAGTTGGTGGAGGTAGTGTCTGCCAGGTATAAAAAGGCTATTATTCCTCTCTTTCCTCAGTGTCTTCTTTGTGAAAGAGTAAGTCCAGCCCACATGCAAGGGGAGAGGAATCAAGTTCCACCTCCTGGACAGGGGAGTATCTACACATTTGTTTGAAAGAATTTTCTTTTTTATAAGAAAGAATTTTCTTCTCCCCCATTTATTTATCTATTATCATCAATTATTTCAGCTGGGACTCACATATTTATTTTATTCTTTTGATTATTATCCAAAACTACAGTATTTATTTTGTTGCTCAAATTGTTTTGGCCATTAAGAACTCTTTTCACGTCAGCTTCTGTGTTTTTCTGACAAGCCCTCATATTTACATTACTTTAGCATTTCCTTGCTTTTTGGCACAAGATGCTACAGGATCACTTTGTGTTATCCATGAACCAGCCCTAGAATCAACCATTTTCCCAGGAAGCCCTGCCTCCTTTTATTGGAGAACAGTAGTATTTTTTAAGCAAGAGACGGACTCTGGATGTGGACTTTTTGCAGTGTGTTTGTAGGTTGACATAAAAGCACAATGAGAAAGAAAATAGAAGAAATGGCAGCCAAAAAGTAATGGAAGCTGGAAAGCAATAGGCCAGTTGGAAGGAGTCTTAACAGACTAAGAAAAATAAAAGGTAAATCACAGTGGCAGGAACAAGCAAGCCAATCGGTACAACAAACCCCAGAAAGAGTGGGAATTGGAGTCATGAGCTACGTGAAATGGGAGTGTGGGTGGGCTGACAGAAGAAGAAAGGATAAAAGGCATATAGCAAGCAGTTTGATCCCTAGGTCCCTTTCCACACCACATACACCTGGCAGTTATCCCTCCTCACACCAGCACAAGCCTAGTGGTTTATTCTCCAGAAAAGTTCAACCAAAAGAACCCTGGACTTGGGACTGTGGACTCAGTTAAGGGAGTGTCAGACTGAAAATACGAGAATTAAGTGAAAGATTCTACATGGAATTTTGAGACTGCCCAGCCCCCATCCTTTTCCATCTCTCTGGCAGGTAAATGGATTTCTTCCTGGACAAACTGGCCAGACCAAGAGAAAAGACCCAGGTAGCGACAGCTGGATGTTCCAGCCTAAGTAGTCCCACCAGCCTGCCTTACAGTGAGCCCCCCAAGCCAACAGCACCAACACATGCCTAAAGAACCTGTAGTAACCACTTTTTTCCATTTTTTTGTTGTTGTGAACGGTGTCATCCATAAAGAATATGTATAACATAGACACACACCTATGTTTGTGTGTATATGAATAATATATAAGTCAAATATAAAATAATATATGTATATATTCTTTAAAAATAATTGTAAAATAAACATTCTGTAGCTACATGAGGTTAAGAAATTGCCAGTACTACAGAAGGAAACCACTGATTCCCCTTCCCTTACTCTTCGGGGTAACTGTAAGTCTGACTTTTAAGCTTTCTTACTACTATATACATGATGCACATGAAAATAGTTTATTTTGCCTTTTCAAAAATTTATATATACAGTTATACCCATGTATTATTTGTAACTTGATTCTTTCCTTCAACATACTATTTGAGAGACTGGCTGATGTTGTGACAGTTAATTTTGTGTGTTACTGTGACCAGAACAGAGGGTGCCCACACATTTGTTCCATGTTTCTCTGGGTGTGGCAGGATGAAAGTAACATTTGAATTGGTAGACTGAGTAAAGCAGATTGCCATCCCTCCCTAATGCACATAGGTCTTATCCAATTAAAGGCCCAAATAGAATAAAAAAGCTGGCCTTGCTGCGAATATGGAGAACCCCTTCCTGACTGCCTTTGGACTCAAGCATCATTTTCTTTCTGACTTGGAACTCGAACTGAAATGCTGGCTCTTCCAGAGTCTCGGGCCTGCGACATTCAGACTAGAACTAGACTGTCAGCACTACTGGCTCTCGGGCCTTCAGACTTGGAATGGAACTGCACCACTGGCTCTACCGGGTCGCGGGTTTGCCAGCTCACCTTGCAGATCTCGGGACTTGTCAGCCTCCATAATCATGTGAACCAGCGCCTTATGACAAACCTTTTTCTCTCACCACATCCTGTTGGTCCTATTTCTCTGGGGCATCCTGACTGATATATTGATGCATATATTGTAGTTCATTTATTTCCTTTTCTGCATAGAATATATTTATCTGTTTTAATACAGATGGATATTCATTTTGCTTGGGATTATCATAATACCAAGTTGGGGATTATAATAAACAATAATGATATGGACATTCCTGTACACATGTACTGGAACACATGGGCATAAATTTCCCTTGGATATGTAATTAGAATTCTTGTCAGATTTATAGATTCAGCATAACAGTAATTTTAAAAAAACTCAGCAAACATACCCAAATTTTTTTCTTTTGTCTTAGTAACTGACATGCTCACTCTAAAATATTTATGAAATTTAAAGAATTAAGATTATTAGCCTAAATAGTTTTGGAAGGGAATAGAGTTGGAGGACTTAAACCATCTGATTTTAAGACTTATTATAAAGTTACAGTAATCAAGAGCGCATATTACTTGTGTCACAATAGACAAGTAGATCAATGGAACAGAGTAGATATATACCCACACATATTGTCAATCGATTTCCAGCTAAGATACAAAGCAATTCCGTGAAGGAATTTCGACAAATGGTGTTGGAGAAATTGAATGCCTATATGCAATTTAATGAACCTTGACTGTTACCTCATACCATATCATAATTATCTTCAAATAGACCATAGAAATAAATGTAAGAGCTAAAATGATAAAATTTACTAAAATCTTAGTGATCTTGGGTTTGGTAAAGATTTTTATATAGAACACAAAAAGCATAACATCTAATTTCTTAAGTAGAACACAAAAAGCATATCTAAAAGGAAAATAAATCAATAAATTGTCATCAAAATGTAAAACTTCCACTCTGCAAAGGGCATTGTAAATAAAATGAAAAGGTAAGCCATAGACTTGGAGGGAAATTTCCTTGCAGTTCCACTGCTAGTACATCCCCAAGAATCTAGAGTACATACAACCACATACAAGAATGGTCACAGCAGCTCTACCATAACAGGTACAGACTGGAAATAACCCAAACACCCATCAAGAGAAGAATGAATAAATATATATTAATATAATGGAAAAATACCCCCCATTAAAAAAGGAAAGTACTGATACATACTGCAACATGGATGGTTTTCAAAGACTATATGAATGGTGAAAGAAGCTAAACAGAAAGGAGTACATATTACATGATTTCTTTACATGAAATCTAAGAATAGACAACACTAAAGTGATCAAAGGTGATCAAAGTCAGAACAGTGGTTACTTAAATGTTATAGGAGAGATACTGACTGAGAAACTCATAAATGCACCTTTTATAGTACTGGAAATATTCTCTATCTTGATCTAAGGGGAAGTTACACAGGTGTATACAAATGCACAGTTTCATTGCACTGCATTCTTAAATTTAATATATTTTATTCTTCAACTCTAAAAAGATATTATGGAAATGGAAATAATTTATATACAGGTTATCTTGCATAGGAAATACGAACTATGCTCAGTAAAAATACTCTAATAGAAACAAGCAGAATCTCATAACCAACTGTGCTTTTGCCAGTAATCTTCAGTAAGGACCATTATAAATACACTTGGTCTCTGGTCCCATAGATTATATTAATGCTATTAATCAGCTAAACCAAAGGAAAATCACAACTGATGTTCACAGGATGGATAAAATGTGTCTTTCCTTAGCTTTCTATAATAGAGCTGATGAACTTTGTTAGTTGTATTAGATTTTACACGTTCCTCCTCCATCTGAAAGGATTGTACTTTACCACCTCCAGTCTTGGCCATATTACTTGTTTTGTGATTAGAAGAGATATGGGGCACTTATGAGCAGAAGCTCTAAGAGCTGTTGTGTGTGCATGCTGTGTTCTATGTTCCCTCTGTCAAAAGACTGGAAATATCTAGATAGAGGATGCCCCACCAACCTAGGTTCTGGAATGAAGGTGAACTAGTGCAGGACCATGCTCATATGTAGCTTGAGAAATTAATCTCTGATGCTAAAATCCACTGAGATTTTGTGGTTACTTGTCAGCATGGCACAATTTAACCTAAACTGGTTTATATGGAATTTGGTACCTAGAAATGCAGTGCTAGCCAACAAAAACCTAAGCTACGTGACAGAGCCCTGCCAGTGGGTAGGGAGGAAACTTTGTTAGTAAGAGTTTGGAAAGATGACACCCTATATCATACCTTGGCAAAACATTTGGTAAATCTGTTGCTCGCATTAACTTAGAAGACAGTTAATGTACTAAGTCATCTTTGAATTTAGGCATAGAGATTGGTAAACTAAGTTAGTGGCACACTTAGGGAGGTAATATGGGACAGAGGTCAGTTTGTTTAAGGAAAGCATCAATATGCAATCAGAGATGAAAGTGAACAGAATTGAAAGATGCTTTTGTTCCTTTTCCCCAAACATAGAGGCAAAACTGAGAGTATTTGACTTACAAAAGAGCAAATAAATTCACCTCATTCCAAGGACCAAATCAAATACATGGTCGTAATATACTTCGCTGAAACTTTTGAATTAAGATGGAGTCCTTTCATTTGGATGAAATAGCTCATGGATAAGGGTCTAAGGGTATAAATCTATCCTCACCCCCAAGAAACCTGATCAGCTCAAGTCACCTGTAATTCAGTTTAGAGGAAGAGGCATATCTTCAAAAGAATTGAGGATCAGGCTATAGACACATGAAGCTGGCTAGAATCAAATAAATAAAAAAGCCTAATTCTGAGAATATTGTACTAGTTGGGACCAAATATGACTGTGATTGTTCTTGACTCCAATGACCCTTGGGGCCCCAATATTCCATATAGAGGAAGTGGGCTGAGAAAACTATTAAGCTCCACTGGGACATCTTCTCCAATGTTCTCTTCAGTTTTGGCCAAGAATGATGTTGGGGAAAGTAAAGCTTTCCAGAGGGTAGAGCCAAGAGCCACAGAGGATAACAGACTGGGAGCTTACTCTCCGGGAACAGAACAGGGGCCTGATAAGAAGCCTTCCTCATCCTCAGAGTAGGGAGTTATTGAAAGATTTCTCCTAAGTGATTTTAGAATTGCTTCCTGCCTCTGATTACTCTTCTTTTATAAAGGAAGTATTTGTTACAATTACCCTCTCTTTTTCTCTTGTATCATTGAATAGTGGGTGTGTGGGTCTCTTGATGAAGAGAAACCACACTCAGACCTGATACAGTGCAGGCAATCACAAAATTGTTTACTTTCATCTTGATGCTATTCCTGGACTTCTGGATTTTTCTCCTCTGGGAGGGAAATGAGTATCTGTTGTGTACAGAAGGAAGGGAAACAAATATTTCTGAATAAAATTGGTGACTGGACAAGACTATGTTTTATACTATTCTTTATTTGCTGTCTTTTTCTGAGGAAGGATTATACATCCCTCCCTATTGACCTCAACCCTGGTCATGTGACTTGTTTGGGACGTCGAATTAAGAGCAGAAGCTTTAATAGCCATCAATGGTTCCCTTGGGCTCTACTTTCCTCTGCCTCAAATTCAGCTCTATCCAGATGCGGTACTCCATCATCCTGAATCTTGGAGCAAAGATGACACGGAGTAGAAAGATTCAGCCAACTTGTAATTCACTTGTTGCGGAAGTCGGAAATAAGCCTTTGTTATGAGCCCATGGGTTTCTGAAGCCTTTGTTGCCTCAACATATTTTGCCTGAGCTAACCAATATGGCTTTTCCTTCCCTTCTGGAACTTTGCTGAAGGTACTGACCTTTTAAAAATGTCCTTGAGCCTTGCAGCACTTATACGAGGTGGGAGCTTCTGATATATTCTCACCCCCACCACAAGAAGCTTCAGCTGTTGTTTGCGAACATGAGCACTCTATTGTGCTAGGAGAGTAAGTGCTGAAACATGGCGTGGGGGAGTTAGGCTTGCTGTCTCATGTTCTAAGACATATATCACCGAGGTTGGGAAGAGACCTGTGGAAGCTCAGCTCAACAGATTTTCCACTGGCTTGGGATCAGAATGTATTCCTAAGGAATGGCACATGAGATGCAAGACCTACTTTAAGATACTAGAGAAATCATCAGGATATCACCTGTGCTTCCTTTGAACTGGAAAGCTGAAGTTACTCTCACGGTGTCACAGAAACTCAAAAGATCTGAGCGCCTAAGAGGATTTGAGGAACCCTCTATTATGGAGCTAGTTCTATACTAGGCTTCTAACCTATCACTAAAAGTATCTATCATCTTACTCTGAGTCCATTGGCTTGTCATTGTAGTGGGACCTAGGGTGTAACAGAGCTAAAAGATCTCAGAACATTTATCCAAAAAAAGGAACATCGACAACTTTGCCTGTCTGGGCACATGCGGAGGACAGCTGGGTTACTGAAAAACCGGTCATATGTAATGTTTCTTAAGTGAAACCCTTACTTTACAAAGCATATTTTCAAAGTGAATTGTTATAATATAAAACATGGCTTAGTGGTTAATGGGAGAGATGCTGGAGCCAGATTGCTCCAGTCAGCAATACCACTTAATATGTGTGTCTTAGGCTGGGCTCCTGGGAGACAGGCTGTGAGGCAGAGATTTCCATGCAGGAGGTTCATTGGAGGGTGCTGTAGGGATCAACACTTGTGCGGGACTGAGGGGAACAGGCCTGATGGAGAGGAAAAGGTGGTCTATGATGCAGCTGCAACAGAGGCCTTAGTTGATCCCCATGGGGCATTGAATGACAGTGCCCCTGAGCGAGGGGCATACCCTGGGGGGAAGCAGTTACCTGTGGCCAAGGGAAATTTCTGGGGAGGGACTCACCTCTATCATCAGCCAACACACCTACAGTGAGAGCCTAGGTCCTGAAAGAGTGCTGGGAGTGGAACACTAGCTACCCTGGGCAATGTCCTCAGCCCTCTGTCCTCCAGTGCCTCCAACTACAAACAGGAGACATAGGAGTTCCTCTCTTACTGGGGTGTTATGAGGATGAATTAGTATTTGTAAAGCATCTGGAACATTGCTTACCACATAGTGAAACTAGAAATGATTGTTAAATAAATAATTGTCCATTGGAGGTTTTCAGGGAATATACTTTTACAGGTAGTGGAGTTTGATTGTCTATTAATTGTTTCCATGGGATAGACACTCTGAAAGTGCTTTTAAATGTTTGCAAACAATTAGTTCTCAAGTTGTTTAGAAGTTTTCCATGAAAATCTTAAGTTTTAATTTGCTTGGAAGCTGCTTTTTAGCAATCACGCAAACATAAAATTTATCTCAGGCTTTCCTCAAATTATTATATATTTTGAATTGCTGAAATATGAATCAAAGGGGCATGAGTTTTGACAGGTGCTTTTTCTCATTCCCCATTTCAACCATCTTAAGAGATAAATACCATATTGGTATTGACTCCACATACAGATGGGAAACAGACCCAGAAGATTTTGTAAGCCTAGGATTCAAAGCTGACTCCAAAGCCTTGATGCTTAACCACTGCACTCCACTTCCTTCCATAAAAGTCACCATCACCCAGTTCAAAGACACTGTTCCAAGTCTTTGAAGTAACAGACTTTGTTTGATTTCTTAAGCATTGCACTTAAAGAAAACATGCCCTGCCGGTGTTATCCTTCACAAGGATTCATAAATAACCCAACAGCATCATTTTGCAGCTTCTTAATGAAAGAGTCAAGCCTCGCATCTCAGAAAATAAATAATTAGGATATTGAAATGTTAAAGCTAACTTGTATTCATAATGAATATGTCAGCTTGTGTGGTATTCTAGAAGCATTATATAAAAAGATACATTTTGTATTAAAGTACATATTTAGTATGAGGATATGTATCATGGCATCAAAAATACACACAGCACTTTTCTAATCATAGCATCTAATCAGTCTCGCCCTTCGAAGAGATGATCCTTTAAAAACAGTTTATATATAGTCACTAATCCACTAATTCATAGTTACTTGTAGTTCTGCCCAAAGTCAGCAATTGTGTCTGACAGTTGAGAAAACTCATCAATTATTGAAGCTCCACAACAGCTAATGCTCAAGTGATGCACCCTCTTGACAATTCTATCACTGAATCTCCACATTTGATATATCCTGACTAAGCTAAACTTCACCAGGTCAGCCTGATGTACAAGGTCAAATGAAATAGGCTAAAGGAAGACAACAGCATTCCAGATACTGGAGAATGTTTTCTAAATGAAAGATAATATTGTGCTATTTCACCTTTCAGCATCCATTCTTCCCACCCCATCACACCAACTCCAATTTGTTCAGGAAATAGACTGAGATACCTTGAGCTCAGGAAGGATAGGTCCAATCCCAGCCTAACCCCGAGAAGATAAGTCAAATTTGCTTTTAGACAGTGATTCATTTGAAAGTGGGTGGGTAATTCAGATCTATCCAATGAGACATGAGCGAAAGTCTGCTGGGTGGAACTTCCTTTCCCAAATATAAAGGCAAAAAGCCTAGCGAAGAGAAAGTCCTTTCTTCCCCACTTGACTGTAAGATACTTAAGGTTAGGAATCATGTCTTATTTTTGGTTCTCTAGCAAATGCCCCATGAAGTGCTTATAATGAGTGAATAGAATTAGAACATAGCTTAATATTCTCCTATGCCCACAAATCATCATTCTGAGCATTAACTACAATATATTTTTACCTTTAAGATAATCAACTTAATCATTTCAATAGACTTTAATCAATATAAAACCAGTACATATTACCTTTAAGACCTGTTGTGGTGTCCATGTCTTCATAGTTTACAGCCTGATTCTTAAGTTCTTCTGTATATTTTATTCAGTTTTTTGATATCATCTCTCTTCTTATCAGGAAGAAACTATTAATTCTTGCTAACTCAGGTTTTCCTAAGAGGAATCTTCTCTGTTGTTTCCCACGCTTTATGCTCTGAGAAATCCATAGATGATGAAGCTTAACAAATTCAAACATTTTGAATAAAGGGAGTGTAAACAGATTCTGAGTAAGGATTTGCATTCTGCTCCCAGAACTGTGGTACCTAGACCTTGGAACACATGGTTTGGCAGTTGAAAGACATCTGTGCTGCCCTGCCCTCTTCTTAGTTAGGCCAGGTGGGTGTGGTGGATGATCAGTTGCTGAAGTGCACATCTCTTTTTCATAATAAACAAAACATGATTTGGTTCTAATTTCCTGACTTGGTTATCATCGTGTATGACAATATTTAATGAAGTTTCTGTGGGCATGTTTGAAACTGAACAAAGTCTCCCATGTTGTAATCTATTCTGAGTTTGGCTTCTGCTGCTTCTTCCTGCTCAGGGATAAAATCCAAACCCCATCTCCTGCTCCCCACTCTCACTGCCACTGCAATCAAGATGCTCAGAGCTCTTGACTCTATATTAAAATGATCAAAAGGTTGTTATAACTAATATCCCTGCCTCATTTCCTTTTTATCCAATGTAACTTTTTACTGCTACCAATGGCTCTTTCTCATCTCTTCTCCCTTCAACCCATCTCCCACTCTCTGATTATAACTTAAGGCTGAAGTTTCCTAGAGAATTGTAAATATTACTTGGGAGCCTGGATAGACCAGCAGGAGGTGTGTGTCATTATCCTCTGCAGTGTACCATTCCAGAATTTTGTTTATCTGAATAATCATTTTTTAATAAGTGCTTATACTTAGCAGTATTTTTCCTTTGAAAATTAACTGACTATATATATCATCACAGATTCAAGATAATGTCATTTTATGTTTCACAAACTTTATAAGAGAACAACAATACTTACTACCTTCTCAATAAAACCATTCCATTGCTTAGTTGGGTATATTTTTTTCTTTGACCCATTGCATGATAACATTTCACTAATACTTGAACAGATAATTCTTATAATCCCTTATTTCCTATCACCTGGACACTTATTTTATCCTCCTGCCTGCAGCACCATAAGCAATTGAGGTCAAACACTCTAACTTACTCATCTTCAGGTTCCCCGTAGCACCAAAGGACTAAAATAGTAGGCATTTAATAATTATTTCAAAAGTTGAACAAAAGCACTGACACTCATAAATGCATAAAGTTACTTTATTTTAAGTATACATTTAATTTTGAAAAATATAAATGCTAAAATATCTCATCTTCTTCATCTCTTAATTCCATAAAAGTCACAATAGAAAGCTTCATAAAACTGTAAAATACTATAATGTTATAGGAATTTTAGGTTTTATATTGGAAAAAATTATTAGTAATATATTGAAATGTTTTCTGTTCTTTATCAGTTTGTTTCACCATGTTGATCTACTTCATTTAAAATAAAAAGATGCATCATCCCTCCAAAGTTAATAAAGACTTAAGAGAATAAAAATAAGAATATCTGAAAGTGCGTACTGATTCTGAAAAGTAATGTGTACAGGTATGTACCAGCCATGAAAATGGCTAAAAAGAGGCAATTATTTACTCCTTTCACATTGTAGGACTAGGACAAAGTTACTTCTGGCTCTAAAAGTTTCACTGGATTACTTTAGCCCTGAGTTGCAAAATTTGCCTAGGAAAAAAGAATTCAGGATTTTTGTATGGTACCCATAGAGCACAAAGAAATGAGCCAAGAAATAGGACATAGACAAATTTCTGGTCAAAATGCAACTTGACTGATTAGCATGTATCACAAATTTTTTTATTTCAAGCTGCAATGCATCTCAATGAAATCATCATTCTGAAAAGTCCTGAGACTCTTCAGATAGTCAAGTGCTATAAAATATCATTTGATTTTAGTAGCCATTGGTGCCCTTGGGCTTCAGGCTCATGCTGTGAAGAGTAGATGGGAAATATGGAATAATAAGAAAATCTCAAGCTCTCGATCCAAAACCCTTAAGCGGTATGAAAAGGATTGAAGAAAGCTTTGTCCCATCCCTGCACAATGTCAACCTCTGTAATACGACTCACGTGGTTTTGTTTTTTAAAGATAGTCAGCAGTCAATACATTTCAAGTACTTTAACACAGGTTAAGAAAAAAAGAACCAAAAATTCGGAAGACAATCATTCTCTATATTAAACATCAATATATAGCAAATAAAAGATTTACTCTGTGTGTGGTGGTACACTGTGCATAGAGTATACACAAACTGAATCACTAATGGCAGACAATTTCCCCCTCTGGCCCGTCCCCTGCCCCATTCTGTGAGGTGGGGAGGTGAGTAGAGAGGATTTTGATTGTCTTTAAGCCTCCATCCTCCCACTCCACCTCCACTACTTGACAGAAAAAAGAGACAGAAACATTGCCTATGGCACACAAAATAATTTGGATTCCAACATTGTTTTATATATTAGAGAAGACTGACTTTTATCTAGGAAAACAGTGTCTCCTTGAGATTTTCTTTCAAATGCAAAACCAGAGGCCTTAATGCTCCTTTGCTAAGGCAGACCCTTGGCCTAGTGATCTCTTTCCTGCCAACAGTTTAGTTTGTAGAACCACAGGATTTCTGGTTAATATCTCCGAGTGTGTACTTAGTCCTGCACTTCTAACAGCTTGAATGTTCTACCTCAGTATTCATGTCAGGGAAAAACACTTTGTAAAAGATTTTCTGTTGTATTCTGTGTGTCCAGTTTACATAGAAATGAAAGCACCCCAAAACCTGGTTAGTTCTTAGACAACAAGTAAATTCAGCTGAAATGTAGATAATTTGGTGGCTCTATATGGACCTCAGGTTTTGCTTGTTTGGTAACCACTTCTATTCCTCTAAAAGTAGTGTTTTTGCAAAAACTTCCCTGGGTTCCAAAATACTGAAATGGTTTGATATTAACTGTTCTAAAACTAAGTTACTATTTTGCATTCATGTCATGAATTTCAACCTTCTGTCGCAGAATATGGACCATAAATGGGAATGCAGATAGCTTTTAGATCTATTCAAAGGCTGAAATACTGAGTTAACTTGTTACAGCAGTTCTTTGAAAGTGAAGGGAAAGAGTATAAATCCTCAAATATTTGATTCATGATCACAAAAATAAATTTTATCTAGAGCTTTTTATAAAAGTTCTTTGAACAAAAGCATCTTTAATTTAATAAGATCATAGGTTAGGCTGAATTTATTTTATGTAAGGGTAATGAAACATTAGATACAATAGAGTAATCGTTGGAAGGATAGTTTGAAATACAAATGTGATACCAAAATTTGGCATGTGAGGTCTTAAACAACATGTAAGTTCTAACTTCAATTTTAATGAAAAACATTGCAGGTCATTTATGTCTAATTTGTATAAAATTAAAAGTTTTAAGATTATCAGATACTATAAAACAATAGTTTAGGATAATAATATTTTTATAGTAAAAACTTAAAAGAGGACAGAATTATAATTTAAGGGGTATAAAATGAGTGGGAGTCCATATAGGCATATTCTGAAACCAAAATAAGTAGTTTCATTCTGCTTCTAGTCTTCCACCAACAACCTGTTTTAGTTAGGATATATCACAAATATGGTTATATGAATCCAAAATTATGGATTCAACATTTAAAATTTTTTTAATGCAGATTCACAATACATAATGCAACCTATTACAAACATTATTATATTTAGATAACATGCTAAATTTAGCTAATATAGACCTAATTTTCTTTTCTCTAATTTTCAATACGGTACTTTGAAATACACATCCACATATATCTGCACATATCTATTCTAAATGCCCCTATCACAAGGAATAATTGCCTTTCCATCCTAAAAAAATATGAGTACTGTTAACATGTATACACATATGCCTCTGCAGATCTATCTGCATTCTTATCAACACTTTATCAATGTGTGAATGATTTATTAATATTCCTATAGGTTTTGTATGGGAAATATGAGCTACTTTATCAATGATGGTTATGACTGATATCTGGGTAACCAAATATATTTACCCTCATTTACATAATGGTAAGTCTCTTGGACCTTTGATGGATTTGTCATATGTGATTTGAGTTTCATGAAAACTGACACAAGAGGTCTGGTAACTTTGCCCTTTGCCTGCTGTCTCTCTGTCTCTTTCTAACTTTGCACATATGTGCACCAAACACACACAGAGTACATACACAAACAAATATTTCAAAATGAAAAAAAATTTCTAACAATACTGCATAGGACATTGACATGGTAATACAATCAGCATCTATGCCCAGATACTATTGTTAGCAAAACATCAGTTCTTCCCATTACATAAAAGCCTCTCCCTTCTCCCCAATCTCCTTCATAGAACAGTTAAATTTCCTTTAAAGAAAGGGAAAAATGGATGCCTAGAAACATGGTGTTTTTACTCTGATATAGCCCTCTGGCTTACCCTAGAGATTGTGTATGTGCGTGTGTGTGTGCATGCATGTGTGTGTGTGTGTGTGTGTATGTGTGTGTAAAATCACATTATATACAATACAATTTTTACAGAAAGCCTGGCAGCTACAAATAAGAGGTAGAACTACTCAAAACTATGTTTCCTGCTGCAGGAAAAATTCATTTTCTTTACAGTAATTAAAAAAAAGTTTAAAAAATTGACAAAAAATAAGTTGCAGGTTAGGCCCCATAATTTAAACAACAAAATCTAGGAAGAAAAATATTCTTCAATGTACTCAACAGATAAGTTCATTAAAGGGTTAAAAAAAGTTGCATAGGAAAAAGGGGTATTTCAGCACTTGCTACAAGGTTGGCAATAGTTTCTCTACAGGGAGTAAAGTACCTTCCGTTTTTCTTCCATTGATAATCTTAAGAAAAGGGTTTATAAGCAAGAGCAAGTTAAATAGCAGCACTTTTTCCAGTCCTGGAGAGCTCCATAAGCAAGAAGGAACTCTTGCCTGGAAGCCAAGGTCTGTTCTTCCAGACAGAAAGACAAGCCAGTAAGCACAGCTCCAAAGCTCAAGTTAAGTTCCTTCAATATTTTAATAAAAGGTGTTGTAAAATCCTGACTGTCTTTGCTCTCTGCTAATAAAGGAAAAGGCCAGGGTCTGTGCATGTCTCAAGTGACCGAGGGATTTGGTTGTCAGAGTGGAGGACACATCTGAAAGTACAAGAACAAAAAAGGGGACCCTGCAGGTGCTTTTAAGGAATGGTGACTACTGTCCTGATCTCACCTATGCAAGAGAGAAGCAGAGAGAGTGCTGTATTATTTGGCTGGTGACCAAAAACCAAAACACAACAAAGGTTAAAAAAGAAAGAACCAAACAAAAAACAAGAACATTCACAACAAAAATTGTCAGTTTTAAGAAAGACAAACAGGTTACAATGTAGTTTCTGTTCCCTTGCTTCTCCAGAAATAATCATTGTCTTCAGGCTCAAGTTCTATTCTAATTTGAGGCACAACTTTTACTGGCGTTCTAGGAGGACTAGAGAAAAAGAAAAAAAAGGAAGGAAAATAGTAAGTAAATCAGATTTCCTTTATCATCTGTCAAATGTTCATGCGTATTGGAGAAGCCGAATGTGTCCTTTGTTGTCTTTAAATACTCCTCTCCTCTTTCTGTCTTAAAAACAAGTAAACATTTTCAAAAGGGATGAAGGTACCAATAAAGGCAAGAAATTCACCAGGGACTGCCAGGTGGGTGATACTGTCAGAAATTAAAGGGGTAAGAAAAAACATGAGGAAAACATTCAGAGATTTCACTTTTTTGAAAATCAAGTAGGATCTGAAATCTCTAAAGCTGTGTGCAGAGGGAAGGAAACTGCTAGAGGACAGCTGCCAGGAGACACGTCACCCCTTAAGCCAGAGATGATGCTAAAGTGACAAGAACTAACACTGATCCTGGGCTCCGCCTTAATGATCCTGAAAGATGCTATCATTTCTAAGAGTAAGTGAGTAGGTCTCTGAGAACGCAGTCTCCCAGAAAACTGGGGGTGGGGTTTGATGATCGGGTAATTTATTTAAGATAAATTGTAGGGAGAAAGAGAGCCAGGTGATCTGCCAATAACCCACCATGGACTATTTCTGTGGGGCAATCATCCCACAGAACAAGGTAAAATACCAGGCCATCCTTTACCTTGGCATATCGAGGGACTGAAGGAAAGGAATTTCATCAGCATGATGTGTGGCGTTCAAGGAATGTTGGTGATCTTTCTCCTGGAATAAAAAATTGTTTTTTTAATTATAAATAGTAGTCTTTGGCAACATATAAAATTAGAGTGAAAATAAAAATCTTCACCAAAACTGATATATCTTTCACAACCGGAAAAAGTAAGGAAGGCAACTTTAGACCATGTCAATAAACATTGTACCAAGCTAAGAATTTGAGTAGTGTGATGAAGGTGAAATATCTTAGCACCCTTTATGGGTTTTCTCAGATGGGCCGCTGTTGTTCTTTGCAGTGAGGGGGTAGGAGGAGAACTGATTTAAAGGGCAAGATGATCTGCTTAATGTCTGTCTAAGGCTTGCCATTGGATTTCCTTCCCTCTTCAGGGGTCACAGTTTTGTCCTGCTGTTATTCATGGGGGAAAAAAGATTTTGAGGAACTTATTTATCTTGTATCTCTACTATCAATTTTGTTCTTTTATGGTTTAAAGAAGATTAATATGACATTAGGAAAGAGTTTGGTTAGAACAATCTGGGTATTTTGCTTAAGTAAATTTCTAACATCACATCAGCTTTCTGTGTGCCCTTCTACAGGGTTTCTGAGAGAATGAAGAACAAGCAGCACTCATCACTTGCCATAAACTTTTCCCAGGAACCTCAAATTTGAGCCAGTGAAGTTTTTTTCTGAGCAGCCTTTAAACTGTACTGAGAAGGGCTGTATCAAGTCATGGTGCCAACGGAAGATGTATATACTGTGTTCCTTACAAAGTCTCCTTTCACTATTAATGCTTGAGAGCGGAAAAATGAAACCAGAACATGGATGGGAGAGCTTGGATTCAAAAAGGAAATACTAGCTAAATCCTATTGATAGGACTGAAAAGAAATTAGCCCCAGTTACAAGTTATAGGTTGCAGATAGGACACCAAAGGTGAGATTGCTTTGATTCTCTGTTCTTTAAAGTCAGTGCAGTAACCAGCCGCCGAGATGGTCCCCAATATCCCCTGCCCCCTGGTATTCACGGCCTTGTGTAATTCCTTCCCCCATTGCACAGGTTGGTTGCCTGCCCAACAGACTAGGGTAGAAATGATAATATGTCACTTCTGAGATCCAGTTGTAAGGGACTGTAGCTTCTGTCTTGGTTTCTCTCTGTTATCACTGGCTCTGGGGGAAGCCGTATCATGGCATCCCTATGGAGATGCTCATGGGCCAGGGAATGAAACCTGCCAGCTGCCTTGCGTGTGAACTTGGAAGCAGATCCCGAGTTCCTGTGAAGTCTTCAGACTCAGCTCCAGCTCCAGGTTTGACTGTAATCTCATGAGCCTGAGCCAGAACCACCCAGATCAACCTTTCTTAAATTCCTGAATGTCAGGAACTATGAGAAAATATAGGTTTGTTGTTTTAAGTTGATAAGTTTTGTGGTAATCTATTACACAGCTGTGGATAACTATACCTATTTTTACAAAGAGCCATTCATGTCAAGCTTTTCTTGGTAAGCTCTTATTGAAATTGAAGTAGCATTGTCAACTAGAAATAAACATGTCTCAACTGTCTTTTTTCCTACAACAGATCAGTAGACTTTGATGTGCATCTGGATCTGAAATAATATATTTTCTTCAGATGAGAACTCAAAGTGAAAGTAGTTTGGAGGCAAATGCTACTTGCTATTGGAAAAGTTTGAGATGTTCACTGATGTTACTACAGAGGTTCCCCCTTTTCAAGTGGCCTGTTAACTCAGGTACAAAGAGAAAGATGACATTTCAGAAACCATTACATCTGAGCCACCAGCCTATTACCCTAGAAAGAGCAGTGTAGTCACAAAGGTGACTTTGAAGTAGCAGAAGGGAAATGAAGAAATTAGGAAGAAAATGCACATGTCTAATAAGTTCTACCTAAAAGTTTGTGTTAATATTTTATTATTACCAATTTAATTGAAAATAACAATTATTCAAAATTCTCAATATTAGCAATTGATCTGCTGAGCATTGAGAGACTTATGATGCAATTTCTCTTTTGAGCTTATCTGGCCATTGGCCGAAGGCTAAGGAAGATGAACAGTAACAGACAGTGATGCAGTATTATAAGCTGCAATTCTAAACACCGGCAGAAAAAAAGAAAAATCAATTCAGAACATGGCTACAAGCTGCTAGCAATTGCATAAACTGGTGATAACCTGAATCAGAAAAAGACTACCAAACAAAAACTTAAAAGATTATGGATAAAAGGAAGAAGAGCAAAGCTCTGGGAATGTAAAATTGAAGTGTTACAATAATGAAGTGCAAATCTTCACATAGAAAAAAGGAAGAAAATAGAGGGAAAGTTAATGGAAATGACGGTTCTAAAGTTTTTCTCTGCCAAGTGCAAATCACAGTAAACAGACGTGCAAGAGGTTAGTTCTACTCACTGTCGGAAGGTTTGCTCTCACTTAGGAAAGGCTGCTGTTCCATGATGTCCATTGGAATTTTAATACTTGGAACTTTTTCTGAGTATGGGCAGTCAGACTGTGAAAGAAATTCACAACAGTTTTTAGATAGGTTTTCATACACAGCCCTCCCTACCTGCCAGTACAGATCAAACCTATCATGTTTATATTTACATTGTACTAAGGAGAAAAGCCTTACATATAATAAAGTTCACTTCGCCAAGTTTTCAAATTCTACCATTTTTCTCTTTCACATATATTCCTCATCTCTTCTGGGTTAATGGGATCTAGTCTATTAAAAGCAGAACTACACCAAATGGAGATCACTACAAATTAAAACAAGTGTAAAGCTTTCCATAAGCTGGATTCCTGATCAGTGAATATTTATGGGTTTGTTTATGTGTAAAGCAAATAATCTCAAAGATGAAAAATTAAATCCAGGAAACTTCCTAAACTATAATATGGTCTTGAAATTCTTGTTTTCATTTATGCTTCCTGATTCCATCTCTAGGAAAATGATGATCATATTTCCTTCCAAGACAGGTAGAAAATTTTCTAACATCAACAGTCAAGGAGTCCTATACATACACTTGAAAATAAACCTTTCCTCCCTTACTCTAATATGCTATCAAAACTATTTTGTGGTTAATGGTTTATTTTAATTTGTCTCTACTAAAGATACTTGAAAATTTAACAGAACATGAGAAAAAATCAAAAGGAAGGTGGCTATAGTGGTCAGATAAGCAAGAATCATAACCAGAATAAAATGATAAAACCAGGCAGCTAATCATGGGGCAGCTTAAAAAACAGGCTGCCTAAGCCAAAACTAGAACAGATTTCCACAGGATTACCACTTTATTTTTTTTTAGAATCCATTCTATTGAATCCAAGTCTATGTTTGGACTGAAAAGATCAAATTCATCTCTTAACTGAAAGTACCAAGGATATTAGCTTCAGTTTAAAGAAAAAAAATGGCAACTAGGGGGTCAAAAGAAATACAGAAAAAATAAATAAATCCTAACATAAAGCCTACTACTCACTTTGAAAATTCCTTTCAGATAAATCTAAAGAGGGTAACGAGCCACAATACTGTTTTTAAGGCTAAGACAGTGCATTTATTAAATTGACAAAAGAAATTAAGATCTCACACACATCAGCCTTTATGAGAATGTTAAGAAGGACCAGTTTTATGACAGCATTTCTAACATTTTCCCAAATAATAGCATTTCTAGATGAACAGGTTGGCTGCCAGCCCTCAATCACAGTGTATCATGCAGGTTCAAAAATGGCTTGAGTGGCTCAAAATGTTGGCAAGCCATAATTTT
The DNA here is from genome assembly GCF_040802235.1 of Manis javanica. Lineage (NCBI taxonomy): Eukaryota > Metazoa > Chordata > Mammalia > Pholidota > Manidae > Manis > Manis javanica. The sequence goes on from NC_133160.1 coordinate 116,612,090, forward strand.
CACTACTTCTGCTCATGAGTATTTGAACTCTAAGTCCCATGCCCGTGGGTGGCTCCCCAAATCCGTGGACCCCACAATTATCAGGTGAACATCAGGAGAGCCACCTTCCAAAGGTAAAGCCCCCAAAGACTGAGCTAAACACACAGAACTTATTACACAGACGTACTCCAATTGCCTGGTTAGATTCACTCTAGAAGAAATATATAAGCTTGTTTTGGTGGAGGCTGGGGGAAGAAGAGAAAGGAAAAGAGAGGAAACAAGCATTACACATTATCTTTAAGAAATCTGTTGGAAACATGTAGCTGAAAGTGGTAAATATCATTAATTAAAAGAATAGCATTATTAAATAAAATACAATTTGTTGAAAATTGAACCTAAGAACGGGAAGAACCCAGGAGCTCATTTGCTCTAACTTTTGACATTCAGAGAGCACTAAGTAAAACATTTCCAAAGGTTGGTATTTTACTTTTTCTTAATCACTATTAGAAATGATTCTATAGTATTACTTCATATCTTAGTAGTATGTAATAAGTTTCAAGTTTGGTGTCCATGCACATTAGCTGAGGTACTCTTTCGGAAAATTCAGGATGAAATACTACTTTGATTATCTCAATAGTTCAGGCAAGCCTTTTGTTTTTTGTCTTGGTGGTCTAGAAATTAATTTCAAATTTTGATTTCTATTCAATGTGTAAACACATCATTCTTTTTAATACTGCATCTTACTTTGTGCTGCAATTAAACATATTTTTTCTGTCATCACTGGAAAGAGGAAATCTATACACCTGCTCTCATTGAAAATGGATGATGACTGTCACTAAGCTCCCTCAAACTTTCTCTCTTCAGCTAAATGGGCCCCATATATTTAGCCTTTTCTTACTGGGTCAGTTTATCTGAAATTCAATTTTTTGTTTGTTACCTTCCTTCACTGTACTATTTCCAAATTATCAAAAAAAAGACAAAATGCAATGGGGGAGCCTGAGCGACTAGAAATAAACAGATAGGTCTGGATTCGAGCTCTGGCTTTGCCACTATGGCTCTGTACCCCTAGAAAAATGATTTAACATGGCTCACTCTAAATTTCCTCCTCTGTAAAACTGGAACAAAAATATATACTATTAAGAGCTGTTATGGCAATAAGGACAAGTATGGGAGATCAATCAAAATTATCAAGTACAGAGTAGATATCCAAAATCATCTATATTTCTACTTTGGAAGGGTGCACCAGGGGGAGACTGCACTGTATAAAATCCAGAGTAGATCTTCACATAGAAAATGTCATTTTTGTAGTCCTTTCAAAAGGCTACTGGGATAAGTTGTGTGTGTGTGTGTGTGTGTATGTTTATGTGTGTTAAACAAATTCCAGCTTTTCTCTTGGCACTGATCACAGACCCCCTTTGGAGTATATCTGTATTTCTGTGCAATGACCTTTTACACAAAAAACAGGCAGTCATTTTATTTCTCAACTCAACAACCCAACTGCAGGAGGATCGTCTAGACTATGACCCTGACTATTACAATTATGTAAAAAGAACTACACTCCAAATGTCCTTTCCTTTGCATTGAAGGGTTAGAGAGAAATAATCCTATATCATGTCGAAGTCTAATGTGAGGGTAAGTACAGGAGCAGACAGCTTTGGTTGACAGCCTGCTCAGAGAGACACATAGGTCATAGGTGACAAGGTCACCCGTATTGTCCAGATTAGTCTTAAAATTACACAAAACTGAGTTATTATCTCAAATTAAATCCTGGATTATCGATAGCACTTGCTAAATACATTTTATAGCATTACTGAGCAAACTTTTTTTTTAATCTATGAAATTGGAGTTCTTTAGAAGTGGAGGGCCTTTTATTTTTTTTATAGAAGTCATTTTATCACTATTACTTCCATGTACTAATGGTTACAGAAAATTTTCAGAAAATATAAAAAACCTAGGAGAAAAAATGAAGGGCAAAGGAAAGTTAGGAGTGACATGTAACATGGCCAGATAAACATTCTTGGAACTCAGCTCTGCATCTCACATAAGGGATAAAAAATGTACATTTTCACATTTGTTTCTTTAACTAGCTTTGCTTTGGAATTCTGGAAAGTTCCTTACATCATCATTGTCACTGTCCAGACTTCCTTTTTTCTTTTTCTTTTTCTTTTCATCTTCCTTCTTTTTCTTGTCCTTTTCTGGAATGACATCATCTAGGAAGCTGAGGTCATGCTGGGAGAAGAGGTAGTCCATGCCTTTTCTGACAGCTACAAGTGCCAAGATCTAGAAGGTTAAATATAAGAAATATGAAAGACACCATGTCAGCTGAAGTCATTGTGAGTATTAGTACTGCCCTATAAAGAGCAGTATAACCCTACTTTGTATAAGGCTAGAGTATAATAGAATTCACCTAGCTTAAATGGACTTATATTAAATGGACCATAAACATTTTCTTCATGGGGAAAATTGGCTTATAAAAGTCTTAAGTGAAACCTAAGTTTTGTTCATGGAAATGTGTAATCATATTCACTTAGAATTTCAATGTGAAAGGATTATTTTTAAACCATTTCCTTCCATGTCAGATTTTTACTAGGATAACCTGAAAGCTTAAGGGGAAAAAACAGCCTGCATTTAATTGCTAATTATTCAAAATTAAAACACTATACAGGTTTCTGAAAATCAAGAATATCTATATAACATGCAGTACACTAAGATATCTTCAAAGTATTAATGAAGTATTTGAATATTCATAGACTACCTAATCTACCAGGCACTTCCACTAACTGGATACTTAACCATGTCAGATGCTGTGCTAAACTTTTAAGCAGCATTTTCTTATGACTGCCCATAACAGACTCAAAAGTAGAGATTACAATCTCCATTTTAACAGCTGAGGATACTGAAGCTTAGAAACATAAGTATGCAATCCAACATCACAAAGATAGATAAAGAAAAATACAAAGGGTCCCAGCTATCTGCCCCTAAAATTAGCACTCTTAAACTATGTATCTCTGATTCTATTAATTGCTTTAGAAGAGTGATGAGGGTACATTAAAGATGTCTTTGCTCAACAGTAAAATCAGAATTCACTGGGATGGAAGAGTTGTGACTGTCTCAAACAGTTGTCTTTATCCACATCATATTCCTTATATGTCAGTTTCCTCATCTCCTAAAGAAATTAATAACATCTGCCCCACTGACAGTACATGACATTTCGTTGATCAAATAAAAGCTCTGAAAAGATAAAAAAAACTTTATAAAGTAAAACATTGACTTTTTTAGCATAATAAGTGATTTACTAGATACATCTCAAATTTATCCAAGTCTAAGATTTTGCTTTTCTTGGTTTTAGCAAAACTAAAAGGTAGATTATATCAACAGGCAAATGGGAGTCATTTCTCACACTAGTGTGCTTTCCAGTAAGTTTAATAGAGTTTAAGAAAAAAGAAAGAGATAGGAAGGATCATAGAGGAAAAAAAAGTCTGACTCTAGAAGTATCACCAATATTTTATACTACATTTTTCCTGCTTCTCTGGAGAAAAATCAATTAAGAGCAACAAACATACATAAAAGAAAATAATAATCCTGGGCTGACAGCAAGAGAATTTTTATAAAAACTAAAATATGGTTTGTGTTTGACAATTCTGTTTCCAAAGCTGTAGGGGAAACAGAACAGATGTAGGACTGGTTTTGAGACTTGTTTCAAGTGTATGCTTGTGAGTTTTCCAGCAAGCAGTGGAAAGCTATGGGAAAGTATAAAATTCATGGATGACATCAAATACAGAGTTAGCATTTCCTTTTTTTCCCTCTTTTTACTTGTGATTCAGAGTGGAACATGAGTTATTTTATCTTGCTTCTCATCATATCATGATAAAGATAGCCCAGAGTTATCCTTAAACTCGGCATGAATTTCAAAACTAGCAAGAACTTCAAAAACTGAACTTCTCACTCCATTTCCTCTAATTCACTGGCCACCCTTTCATAATTTGCTGATCTTGTTCTTGATTATTTGGACTTAAGTGTATTGTACTTTGTTATTTGGGTTGATTCTACTGTACAACAGTATCTTAAAGATAACTAACTTGCCCTGCATCTACTACATGTCAGGCATTGTGCTGTACACTTGATATTCATTATTGATGCTCAGAATAAAAATAACAATGCCATCCCCACTTAGCTGATAAGTTCATGGCAGCTCAGGGAACCTCACAAGCCAGCCAGAGCTGGTGTCTGAACTCAGCTGACTCTGACCCTCAAGTTCAGCACCAACAGCCACACACATAGGGACCTTAAACCACAACAGATCAGATCAAAGGGATTTGGCCAAAGTTGGAAAAAGCTAGAACCATACATAAAAGATACATTTGCCTTCCATATTACAATAATCATGTGATATTGGTGTGACTCTACGGGTAGGTTCAATGCAAGGAATCCCTACCATGACTGGAAAAATAATAGCAGCCACAGTTGACTTGAGGATCCAGAGCAGGGCTAGACACAACACCTGCAGGAAAGTGAACAGGTGGACTCTGCGCAGGGGGACATGGCGCAGGTAGATAAAGTCAGGCTGGTGTTTCAGGGGCATCAGCAGCAGCTTCAGACGATCCATGAACTGGGGAGAAAAGGGGAAGAGAGGGTAAATGCATTACTTGAAAAGCTGATACACAAGTCATTTCCATTATGCCTAACTAACCACTAGTGCCTTATACTCTGTGATTTAGGCAAACAGTGTCCTTTTTAGAGAACACTGGTCAGGGAGTGTAGAGATTTAGTCAAGTGCAGTAAGACATAGTCCAAGTCTTCTGACTTTTGTTATTTTGCAAGAATGTTATGAGACATATGAGATGAAGGGGCCCAGAAAGAATAGTCACAGGCAATGTATACATTCTTGAAGCTCCTCTTTTCCTTTCTATTTTTACTATCTGAGTCACAGGAGAGAGGATCTTGTGACCATTATGATATGCTGAAAGAAGACATTTAATTCATGTATCCCACTCTGCCTCAATTGTCTTATCTGAAAGAAGAAGAGTTGCTACTATGCATCATATACTTTTCAGGAATGTATCAAGGATATAAAGGAAGTATCCAACTTGAAAATGGGAGTACATCAGTATTTTCATAAATTCCACAAATTCCACATTATCTGTGGTATAACTGAACCAATACCTTCAGCAATTCATTGCCATTTGTTTTCAGAGAAAAGCCATGGGAATATTACAATGAGTTTCAGAGAACCAACAATTAGATATCTGAATCTGGAAGAGGCTATCACACTGCCATGTATAAACAGATACTAAAGTGACTGCTGAGCACCTGTGTGCTAGGTGCTGTGCCACAAATAACTGATGAGTTTATATTGTTAATGATGATAAAGGTGCTATGTAAGTACCTAGCATAGGATCTTTCAGATAGAAGATGCTCAGTAAATAGCTAATGAATTGACTTGTTATATCATAAGAACTCTGAAATGGAATCCCTACTCTCTTTCTAGAGGAAAGGAAGAGGTGTAAAAGTGAATTAGACTATCACAGACAATCTTCTCTTAAGTGACTTCCTGTCTAACCTATATTTTTTTGTTCTCCCTCTGGACCTATTTTTGACTGGTGGTGGTCTTGCAATCTATAAAGACTGGGTCACAAAATTTCTTGTTAAATCAAATCTTGCCAAAGGTCTAAATGAGGAAGAGTCAAGAGAAAAGTAAGGAAAAGAGAAAAGGCAATGGGGCAACAGCACTGAAGAACTGAAGACATCTGCTCACTGTCCCTTCACCAAAGGATCTGTTTCCCATCAGGAAATCATTGATTTTTTTCTTGTATTTAATTTAATAAATGCACACTGAGCTCCAATCATCAACTAGGCATCTAGACCACATAAAATCAAACTTCTGATCTAGACTGACCTATCAAGACCAAACAAAAATAATCGTTAGTTTGGGGGCCATATTAGTTTCATATCTTGCCATTTAAGAGAAAACAGAATATTATAATGCCAGGTAAAAATTAAGTGTTTGTTACATATTTTTACTTCCCAAACGTTTCAGGGGCCACATTCACATTCACCCAGTCCAGTCTATGAAGAACCACCTGCTACTTTGTAGCAAATATCCAAATGAGGAAGAACGCTACTCAGTGGACCTGAACAAAGAAAAAATAGCCTTTTCTCTTTTTTGGGATCGGGCCACTTGCCAGTTCTCTCTGACTCTAAAACCAAATTAATCTAAATTCAATAAATGAAAACAGGGACCATTATGAAGGGGTTTAAATAGATTCTTATGATGTTCACAGAACATGCAGTCTTTTCCCATTAGAACATTACTAAGTGCTAAATAAGGCCACAATTAACAAGGTGCTGGAAAGCAGCAGAAGTACTTCCAGTTTCCTGGTGCCAATTAAATTAAGCCTCCATTGAAAGACAAAGTCCCTTACAGAGTATTCCCTAATGATTTTTTTCAAAGCGTCCAATTTTACCCATGTTGTGAAGAGCTGAAGTTTGCAACAAAAGGAGCGCATAAACCACATTGACTTTATTCTTTACTTGGTACAATACTTTTGATCACTGATCTCAGCTGTGTGAAAAGCAAATCCAATCACAATAACCTGTTCTTAGTACAGAGAACAGGCAAACTGATAAATAGTATATGGAGGAGTACACTGCAAAGGTTAAAGTTCTTTCTACGAAGGAAGGGAGGGAGGTCACAATTCTCTCACTTTCTTAGTCAAATGACCCTTACCAGCTTATTTCAAGAATGGGTATATATGATAATATTTCTTAACAGAAGATCACTCTGTTAAATGAGAAATGAAAAGCAGATAGATGGAGAATGTAGCAAATAAATGCATTTTAAAAACTAAGCAGTTAATGATTAGCACACTTGTCTTCAAAGATCCATTACTGGACTGTTCTAACCATTAGAAAAACATGACTATACTTAGATTGCTATGGAAAACTTACCTGCACACCATTGAGGGATGCTACCCCCATATACAGGAACACTCCATATAGGACAGGCATGGGAATAAACTAGAAAGGGGAAAATATTGGAGAAAAGTTAAGAACAATAGTAATAAAAACAGTTATGGAAAGAGATTGCTTAAATAAAGGCAAATCTGAAACTAAAATTAAAATAGACATAATAACAGAGTGACCTCTAATTAGTGTACTTTACTCATCATTGATAAACTTTTAAACCCTTGGTACTGGAAATAAATGGAGGATGAAGGAGAACTTCAATTTTCATTTGATGCCTGTTTGCATTTTTCTTTTACAGTGAGCATGCATGACCTTCACAAAAATTTTAATTTTAATGGGAAAAGAACTTTCTGTTTCCATTTCCCCTTAAAAGGAATGACTAGGTAAACTAGATGCTTCCATAGACTGTGAGATAGAGAGGTAGAGAGCTGCCTCTCTCCTGAGACCAAGTTTCTTTCACAGCAGTCTGTTTATTTTTTTCCACAGTAATTTTTGCCAAATGATCTATCAGGTTGGTGTGTAAATGCCTCTTTCAATTAAGTAAACATCAAATGACGGTCCCCTCTCTTCCTCTCAGGAATATTAAGAGGACTAACTAATGAGAACACAGCTTGAAAGGAGTGCTAAGCATCTGGAAGCAATTAACTACACACATGTATTAATACACATCTTTTCAAACTGAATTAATACATTTTTGTGCATTAATTAGCAAGAGTTTTTTACAATAATACGAAATGTTTTAACAATGGGAAGTCCTAATGTGATGTTTGCAAGTTTTATCTATTCCTAGACCTTTGAAATGTCTAATACTGCATTGTACTATCAACAATGATTCTATTTCTGGGAAGTCTTCTATCTGGACAGCAAAAGGTTTTTAAGTTTGGGTTGTGAAAAGTTCAGGTAATTTCAAGAGTTCTCAAAAACCACAATCAATGAAATCCGATCTTCCCAAATCTACGTAAAGCAGCCTATTGTAGCCACAAAACAGTATGACTTTAGAGGAATTTTAAAGAACTAATGCATATATTAAGTGAAGCAAAACTTCTGCCTCTCCTGGAAATTATCTAAAACAGATCTGTACCTGAGACCCCTTGGCCACTACTGGAGAAGCAGTAAACTCTAAACATGTCATCACTGTCTCCAATTGTTATTGGTTGCTGGAGGAATCATTAAATTTAGGTGGAATAAATATGCTTATTTTTATGAAACATCACATGCTTCTTCTAAACATGACTCACAATTTTAACATAGCTGATTTGATATTGATCTCAGGAAAAAAATGAATGACATCTAATATTGAAGAGGGTGGGACGGACAGTGAGTGGTGGGAAAGTGGTGTGCTGTAACACCCCACAGTCACCACACGGAGGTGAGCACATCACGTTCAAGCTGCCTGAGTTCTGACATGTGCCTTGATTTCCTTCAGAATGGGCATGCTGCCATTCCTTATGATTCCTCTGTACAAATCTACAATAATAAAAAATAATACTAACAAAGGGGGCATTTTATAGCTTTGGCTCAGTTCTTAAATTTTAAAATATCTTCTTCAGGCAAGCATACTCCCATGTTTTTCTTTAATATATAACAATTTCTTTCTTGTCATTTTATTTCTAATTCCTCGGGAAGGAAGGACAGCTGGGAGGGGAAAACAGAAGTAGAGTCCACTGGAAACTAGTTAGAAATCCTGTGGTAGTTACTTTTTAATCTGAGTAAAGTGTTTTCTGGCTTGAAAGAAAGTAATCACAAAGGCAAGCTAAGCCTTATATATCCACCCCTCACCTATGTTTAACTAAATATTTTCTCTATTGTAGTTCAAATGCCAGAGTGAAGGGCATTGGTGCCCTGGTGCCTAAGTCTATTCTTTCTAAAGTTATGATGACAGGTTATCACCAAGTCTGCCACAGAATAAATCAGAAGATATTGCTAATTCAGAATGGGGTATGGGCAGGAAAATAGTTTTAGATATGCTTTTTTAAAAATTCTTTGGTGAAAAGGATACATTTTTCCTATAATGAACATATAAGAAAGGCTATTACCATAAGGTGTATATATAAAGAAGGCTATTAATTAGATTTTTGGCCAACCTCAATGTTACACAGTAGCTTATGAAATTCACCATTTTCTTTATGATAGTGTAGTGTCTCAATAAAAATTGTCTAGTTTGGAAATCTTGATGAAATTTGACAGAATTACTGGTTTAGAGAATATTTTTTCATTAGATTTGGTTCATGAGTCATATCAGAAGGTCAGTCCTTAAAAATTCATCACAATAGAATCACTCATCATAATAGAAATTTCTATCCTCCCAAAGGAAGGAAAAGAATAATATGTTTTAAAAAGATGGGATCCCATTTTAAATTAAACTAGTATAATATGCATAGTAATAGCAGGAAGACATTTTTATAAAGCAAGACAGGAGAAATTGAAACCAAAAAAAAAAAAAGTATATACTAGACTCCTAGGCATATCAAGAATTGCCAAATGATGAAATTATGCAAAGAGAATTACATAATCAACCATACTCAGAAAGCCAAAAAGCATAATTATCAATAAATATTACAATGCTTTTAATAAACATTAAACATGAAAAAATTAAATATGTGATCCTATAACCAGATAGGATAATGAAATTGAGATGAAGCCAAATGAAGATGTAACATACTGAGACTATGTCACCAAATTTTCAAATTCTGGTGAATGTAATTCCATGCTTTTTCCCCCTTAACCCTCCCTTTGATTTTCTGATAATGTTAGAATATTCCCATAAGAAAAAGATGTGAAAATTTAAATGTAATAATACAGGTAGGTTGTAGCTGTCCACAGCACAGAATTCAGCACAGGAGTGAGGCCTGCCAGCAGAAGAGCTGTCATCGCACAAGTGCACGTGCACGTGCGTGTGTGAGTGAGAGAGAGAGACACCCAGACTGAGGTGCTCATTAAAAGCTCAGGCACAGAAGTTAGACCTGGGTTCCAATTCTGGTTCCATGCATTGCAGAATCCAAAGTAAATGATCAACTTCTATCCTCAATATTTGCATCTATGTAGAAGTTATGATAAAGATTATATAACAGATAACACTTGGTTCAGGGCCTGGTCATAATACTCGATAAGTGGTAAATGTGGTATTGCTGTGATTATTATCAGGAACATCACTGGCAAGCTGAGAAACCTGCAAATGAAAACTCAACTCTCTTTGTTCCCTCCCTGGTGGGGGCAGGGGTCGTGGGAGGACTGGCCCGAAGGATGGCTGCAAAAGTCAGATTCGAAGTCTTGGTTTATTTAAGTTCTGCAATATTGCCCTTTGAACTACAGTAACTGTTTTCAGGAACACACTATTAAAATAACAGCCTAATGTCCTTAAGCCTTAGAGCAGTCACTGACTTGCAATCTGGCCCTTGTCACTGAAGAAACCGTGGAGTGAGGTAGGATGAGGAATTTGTGAAAATGCCACATTTCTCTTTACATATGAGAATTGAAAATTGCATCAAAAAAGCTAGGTAAGATCATTTCATGGGAAATGAAAGTATCTGAGTTCTTTGAGGGCAAACAGTGTTTTATGTTAGAAGGTGATAAACCATTATGGTTCTGAGATCAGGCTTTGGAGCTGGAACTGAACAAGTTCAAATCCTGACTCTACCATTTAAGAACTTTTTGATCTGGCAAGTTATTCATAATTTTTCTTATCTGTAAAATGGATACAATTATATTTTTCATAGGTTTCATTGGAGAATGAAATAAAATCCGTGCAGAACCCTCAGTCAATGCCAAGCGCAATAAACGGGAGCTATTATAATCATTATCTTCATCATCATCTTCATTGCCATTTCTCCTGGTTCCCCCCATTGAGCAGAGGGTGGGGCACACTGTAGGAGCTCAACAAACACAAGTTAAAGCCTATCCTCCACACTGAGAACACCAGCAAATCTGAAAAGTGACTTTTGGGCCCTCCTCATGTTAAAGATAAACCAAGTCCAGCACACGCAACAGAAGCAGCAGTGAACTTTACTTGATCTGTCTTTCAGTTTGCCAGATGAATGGAAAAAGTAAGCTCCAGGAACTGCCTTTCATCTTTCTGTGGCTCTTCCGTCTCCCCTCATCTCCCCTACAGCACACTAGCATAACAGGCAATAATTCTGCTGCAGAAACACAGATGTAAACTGTTTAACCAGCCTGGGAAGCCAGTTCTCCCTGCTTCCCAACAGTTCTGTACTGAGTCAGTGGTGAGATGTGAGGCATGTACGACTGGAGCTGGCTAAGGTCACAGGGTATCCTGGTGAACTTAAAGCTACTGCACTGTGATTCCTTACATTCTTCCAGTAAAAAGATAGATTTCAGCAAATACATCCAAACGGAGGTCATACATTTCATGTTCAAAGTAGCCTGCATAAGTAGGCATGAGGAACGACTACTTACACCACTTAACGCCTGGGAAGAAATTACTAGGGTCATTAGAGACCCCTAAACTTGTGAGGGGTTCAGGGAGCTGGGCAGGGAAGGTGATGAGCCATGTCGTTTGAAAAAGTAAAAGTTACACATTTCTCTTGATCCTACTCATCTCATCTGCCTTTTAATGGCACACTTTGATATAAAACCATCCTCTAAAGTTATCACCAGTTCCTTTAAAATATGGTCACATGGTGAAGGAAAAATGTTTCCTCCTCTACAATAACCTCTGATACCACTTTCTATGTGAATTCTGAGGTTAATAGTTAATCTTGACTTTTACTTAGTCATAACTTAGTTGTAGTTAAACTGTACCCTCAATGTCAGCTTCTTCCTGTATTGACTTTTCAGACAAGCTATCAAGGGCTCTGTGGTGAATGCATATGATTTACCAAACTGCAATGGTAAGAAAGGCACCTGATCTAAAGTTAGCTGTGAGTCCTGAGTAAGGAAGAGCCTTGCTCACTAAAGTGAAGAATCAAGATAGTCAATCCTAGACTATTTTATTGCTGGTTTTAAATCTAAGTGTTCCACAACATGCTGGAAACTACGTGAACAAAACAATTTCATTTCCCACATTTTGGGTAAAACCTTGCCCAATAAAAATGTTTGCTATGATTTGTACGACTCTTTGCACTGACCCAAAGTTGCCAGGTGGAAATGACCACAACTATGGATAATAGCAGCTGAATGAGGGTCAGCCATAGCAAGGGCTGCTCAAGGAAGAAAGCTCGAAGGTAATGCAAGCTCATGGCGATTGATCCCTTACATTGCTCTCTCGTTTTTTTTTTTTCTGTATTCTAATATGTTCCTGTAGTTACTAAGGTGCTCTGCATAACAGGGCAAAAAGAATCATTATAAAATAAAGAACAAAAGAGTTTTCAGCCGTAACTCCTCTGCAGCCATATTTGGGTGCAGGGTGAGAAAATAGTTAAGAAGAGGCGTTGCTGAAAATGTGAGTCTTGTAGCTCTTCCTAAAAATAGCAACTTATACACTGTCTGTTCACTGCATCCCTTTGGAATCATACATGATTACTCAGCTGACAGATTCTCTGAGATTAAAGCCAATTTGCTGTAACAACAAAAACCAACAAAACTTTTAAACATACCTGACTTTTCTAAATTAGGATTTGATACTGCATTAATGAAAAGAAATAATATAAAAATAGAAGAAAAAATGGGTGGGGGATAATGAATACATTTGAACAGATAGAAAGATTTCTATTTATCCCTGCCTAGTGGCTAAGCACTAAGGGACCTTATAAAAGAAACCTTGCCATTCTGTCACATGAGCCCAGCTTCAGGGCACCCCAGGGCAAATTCATTCCTAGTAAAGCCTCCTACAATGTGGGGTCATAATTGCCCACAATGACCTCTTTAAAAATTGATCCATCCAGATGAGGTCCAACTGACTATGTGGTAAAAAGGTGTCCCCACAGGTCTCCAGCACCTGAAGTGCTGGTGGCTATGGGGCCACAGGGGAACTTATAGCATTTCAGCAGTGGATTTGATGCTGTGAAACTCACAACTTCAAACCTCCACCACAACTTGCTTTGTGCTGGCAAAAGTGATAAGAGATTTCCCTCTGTCCCTGCAAAACATAAGATCTTTTAAGGTCCTCTGTATATAACCAGAAGTAAGTTCTTTGTGGTTAAAGAGTAGTTCCCCTGGTGTTCCATGAGATAAATATTCCTTCGTAATTCCAATCAGACATGAATTCAGTTAATTTGCTATTGTCATTGTGAAAAATCTAGGACAAAAGATGAATCTTTGAATCTTTTAACCATTTACAAGTATTTTGTGCATAATGTATGTATTAATCTAAATATTCTGACAACAAAAGGCATTATTAGCTGTAGGTTAAGAAATTATAGTTCTACTTTCCTTAAATTTATCTGATTAGCAACTGAATTATAAATGTGCCAATGTGAGAGAAATGAAGGGCTTTTGCCTTGCAGGATCTGTACTTTGGATTGTTGGAATTCTATATCAGCATGCATTACTCCATTACTTGCATAATAAAATAGGCATTTTGAAAAACCCTGGACATTAGAATTGCTTAAAAATAAATAAGAACTTTCAGAGAAAAATCTGAAGGGTCTTGTTAACAATGGCCCTTTACAGCTTTTAGGTCTATGGGGGTTTTCATGTTTTATAGTGCAGTGCAAAGCATAACATACAAATTATCAATAATTGGCTATTATTGCTTATGTAAGAGAAAAAAATAAAAAGCTTGTGTCACAAAGGGAAACTGGAAACTTCATTACAGGTATACATCAACCCTTTTTAGTCCTAGCTCTGCTTCTAAATAGGCTTTAGAAGTTTTATCTATTTAGGTAGCTATTCAGCACTCAATCAAACCTATAATATTTGACTCTTGACTTTTTAAATAATCTACCATATCATTTTTCTTCTTAAAAGCTCATTTCTAAAGTTTTCTACTTGTTAATCTCCTTCTGTGGATATTAGGCCTTCTGATTCAAAGAAAATAGAAAAACAGAGATAATTAAGAAGAAAATTAACAATATGGTTATCCTGAGTCATTCATTTATCTAGGAGTTTAATGTGGGGATTTAGGGACAAGTGAATGGAAAATGATGTGAATAAAGGATGTAGGGAGAACAGGGGAGTAAAATATGTGGGGGTAGGGAAGGTTAATCAGTCAGATAGAGCTGTATGAAACTGTCATTTGCAAAGGTCACAAAGTTTGGATATCAGTCATTTAATATGATTACCACATGACTGCAGCAATAATAACAGGACTGCAAAGGAAATCAAGAAAAAAGTTTTGTAAAGTCCTCATTCTGACTCCTGCTTCGTGTGTGTCACAGAACTGATGAAAATCCTGCAGATGAGGATTCTGCTCTTCACAAGTTCAATCATCTGTCAGTGTTCTGAGAAGAAGCGGCGAGCACCCCAGGTATTTATTTACCTTCAAGATGGGGGCCATGAAGACAGACAGGCCAGTCAGAATAAACACAAGGGTTCCAGTGACTCTCTGCTCCCTGAAACCAAATCAAAAGATTACCAGTCTACGACTCGTTTGCATAAACACACTGTTGTCTTTTCATCTTCAAATAAGATTATAAATTCACCAAATCAATGTTTGGTCAAAACAGCAAAGGTGTTGGTATCATATGTAATTAATACCTCGAGGGCAGCATATAAGCTCAACATAACTATAAAATTTTCCTTAAAACTACTGCAATAAGTGATTTGAGTTCATCAAAAGAAAAGCAATTCTGATAAACCTTTGCCCCTTGTAGAATCAAGAAAGAAAGAAAGAAAATCACTAGCTCCTGGTCCATCGATTACTGGCCTCTCTGAAGCCCTTGTTTTTAAACAGCTTCTGCTGCTGTGTAATTACACCTTCTTTCACAGGAGACAGATATTACATTGTCCCACATGCTGATTAACAAACAGCTCAGGGAAATTTTGTTAAGTGCAATAAATCCCATCAGTCTAATTTTCAAATCTAAAACAACAAGAGTACTTTTTCAGCAAATATGACTCCAACCTAACAGCTCCTCACTCAGCCCCAAAAAGAATCACACACCATTGTGTCATGGGGAACAACGACTCTGTCATGTGAGTTATTCACCCAAAAAGAATCACACACCATTGTGTCATGGGGAACAACGACTCTGTCATGTGAGTTATTCACCCAAGTACTTAGAAGCAGGCTTTGCTGCAAAAAGCACTGCACAGAGTATAAACATCTTGTACAAGCCCTTCATGGCTACCCAAATTTAACAGCTGAAGGTCAAGGTTCTCAGTGCTATGGGGACAGAAAATGAACTGAAAAAGTAAGAATTCCTTTCCCTTCACAGAATCTTAAAAATCATAAGCAGACTCAAGAGTTTTGGGGAGTCTCAATAGAGCTGAATGATGAAAGGGTTTGGCCTTTATATAATTGTGACAGAGCAAGTACCACAGCACCAAAATGCCCCATAGGTTGAAGAAAAAAATGAATGACCTGTTTGCGCTTTGACGTTGTATCACTTACCCCTTCATTAGTCAAAGGACATTTATGTAATAAAAGAAGTGAACTCAAAAATTATTGAAAACTCACTAATGAAAATTTATTCCTTTCTAGAACAGCAAGTGCAGGAATAAATTAATCATCACCCATTCTCCATATCTGCCCATTTCCTCATGACTGACACAGAGATGTGTGCATGATTTGTTTGGTAGAGCCATTTTTCTCTGATATACCTCACTCCTAAAAACTTTGGTTGTTCTCCAGGTGCAGAAGTCTCTGTCTCCATCTTCAAGCTGTCGATGTGAGCAATGGAGATGACAGTGGCAGCCACATACCATGGGAGAGCCATGAAGGAGCACACCACCATGAGAATGGCCACCCAAAAGAGATCCAGGTGATATCCAGCTCCTTTCTACAGAAAGAGGGAACAAAACCATATGGATAAAACGCTGTAAACACCATATTTCTCTCTTGTCATATTTCCAGATGGAAATTAAGATCACCAAAAGAAACCAACTCACTTTGCTTGCTAAAAATATCTACTGGAAGGTAAGTTCCTCAAAGGAGGAGACTTTATTTCCTCACATTATTCCCCCAGCAGTGAAAGACAAAGCTGCCATATGCCACCTCCATTAGCTTGGTTCAATTCACAGCTTATTATTTGTTTATTGTAAATTGTTCTCTCTGTATCCAAATTTTACAATCAGAACGATGGAGATATACAGCTACCTTGAAGAGTTACTGGAACCATTCAATAATGTAATAAAGGCAAAGCATCTTGTAGGAACTTAAATGGTAATGGTTGTTGAATAGTAAGGCCTCAATAAAAGGTGATGATAACAGCAGTGGTATTGATTGTTGTAAATATAAGCATGACAAGCACCTCAAAAGCAGGCACTCTGCCTTCTTCTGCTTGACTGTTTTTCACCTAGACAGTATTCAGCCTATGTAGACTAAGGATCCAAAAGCAACCTTCAGAAGGGATGTAGAAGACCACTTTTCACCTTTCTTAGTATTTGAAAATAACCGTTCAACAACCTAAAACATTATCTTAATTAATACCCCCTTAATCAGAATAGGCTGATTTCAAACACTGCCCAATGGTCACAATAACATTTACTGACTGGAAGAGCAGACAATGTAACAAAAGGTCTAGCTCTTTTACTCACTAAAAAAATATTATTAAATGTGTCTAAAATGTTATTCTATGGTTATATTTCTCTGCTCTATTTATGAAGAAACCAAATGCTTAATACCCCTACAGAGCCTGAGAAAACAGGCGTCCATTTTCACAGCGTGGAAGCAGCCACACCAAGAGCCAGAGTGCGACCATCTGAGGGAACGAGAGGCCGGCTTTCAACAGAGAGAGTGATTTACACGAGGAACCCGGTGACTGTTATCGTTCAGATCCTGTTACAGTTAGTCAGAACACCGCTCTCCTCTCACTGAAATGCCAAGATTTCACCCCTGCCTCGCACACATGGGTCTAATCAAGTCCTCAGAGAACGCATCCCAAGCAAGGATAGCTGACACAAGAAAGAAAAGCGTGTATTTACTCAGTCCAGGCTTGACTAAAAATGAAAATCTCCTTGAGAGACAAATAGGTTAATATATATTCATAAAACCAGTTCATTTCAGTATAAATGGTTTGAAAGTGTAAGGATTTGAAGTGGGAATGGGAGGGGTAAAGGAAGGGAGGGCAAAGGCGGGGAGGAGCTGAAATAAATTTGTTTGATACTGAGTGATGAGGTGAAAATCATGATATAGCTGGAGTCTCAGTAATTCATTTTTGAATAAATATTAACTGCCAACTTATTAAAACAGTCATAATTCTAGGTTGGTGGCATATCTGTGAATAAAACAGACAAAGATTCCTGCATTTGAGGTGTTTTCATTCTCTTGAGGGACACAATAAACATAAATAAGTAAACTATAAACTACACAGTATCTTAAACAGTAATAAGTACTTAGCATACTGAGTACGATGGGAAGCCACTGGAGAATTTTAAATGGAGGAGTGACATGATTTACTTGTGTTCTAAGCACTATGTCTGCTGTGCTAGGAACAGATTGAAGACAGTCAAGGACACTAAGACCAGCGTGTGATTATCGATAGTCAATTCTCAGCTAATGTTTAACAAAAATTGAATGACAAATACCGCAGTCGATGCAACAGACTGTGATGGTCAGACTCAGGGGGATGGCAGTCAAGGTGACAGGAAGTGGCTGGATCCGCCGTACCTCAGGCAGAGCCTAGAGGGTCTGCTTGCTCCTGCCTGTGGGTTTGTCTTATGACCTCATTGTAGTCCATTCGCAATCTGGCCCCTGATCATACCCGCAGCCTCAATTTTCACCTCTTCCGCCTGGACCCATGTCATGGCTACTTCCAACCACATGCAGTTCCTCAAATACGTCTTCCACCCTGATGCCTTTGTGTCTTTGCCCATACAGCACCCTTTGGGGTGCCTGGAATAACCTCCACCCTGCCTTCTTCTTCCCTTCAATCAGCCCTACTCATCCTTAAGACTTAACCTTTTCTGCCTTTATCTTTTCTGGTAGTCTTTCCTACATCAGCCCAGATGAGATGAGTGGGTCCAGTTAGGTTAGCTCTCCCCCTTTATATTCCCCTGGCACTTTTTGCTATCCTCTATCACAGCACTCATCACACTGTCTTGACATTATATATGTATTTATCTGTCTTGGACATTAGACCATAAGTAACATGAAGACCTGGACTGTCTCTATTTTTCTCTGTATCCTGAATACCTTAGCAGAGTTCATGATGCAGAGTCAATTCTCAATTCATGTTTATCAGAAAATGAATGGCAAATAGCATGTTTACATTCTTCTGAATGCAACTATAAACTCTTAACTAGTCGCACAAAAATATTAAAACTTTGTTAATTGGTAGAAGTGTGAATCATCTGTGGGGATAAAGGGAGCAGTGAACAATAGCTGGAATATCACATAGTTTCAGGCCCTATTTAGACTAAATTCCTCAAGACATACAAGAGGTACCAAGATGGGAACCAATGGGCAGGATCCTCAGATTTTGGCACCAAGGAAACTGCAATAAATTAAGGATGTGCACACTGGCCAGATCGATGGGTCAAAAAAATAGCTGTTGCAGAAAAAGGCATGCATGCTACCAGGAGCCATATCCATCCTTTTTTGCTCTCTTTCAACTGAAACAAGTTTGAGTAAGATATCCTAAAGACTAGCAAAGAGGGACTACATAATACCAAAGAGGGTGGAATGAGGGTTTTAGAAAGTAGAAAATAAAGGTAATTATGCAAAACAACCAAAGTAAACAAAAATCCTGGGATAAAATAATTACAGATTCATAATTACTCTGTGCACCAACATCACTCCTTTCAAAAAGTCTTCCTTTCCCTCAACAATGTGCAGACTTCTTGATGCTCTTACAAGGAAGGGGAAATCATCAGTGTGACCCAAAAGCATTGCCTGCTCCACCGGGATGCAGCTGCCTCTCTCACTGCAGCCCCTGGATTACTTCAAGCATTCATTCTTGTCAGCTTACATCCTCTTGTAAAGCCTATGCATACACAGTGATTCCTGTGCCCGACTGGAACATTCTTCCCACCCAACCTCATTTAGCTAATTCCTACCAATGCTTTAGATCTCAGTATAAGTGCCACTGCTTCAGGAAACTCCCTGTACCTCCTGGACTAGGTCAAACTCTCTCTTATAGACTCTTAAAGCACCATCACATCTACTTCATAGCACCAGCCACATGTGCAATGTCACATTTTGCATGATTACTGGAATGACACCTCTCTCCCTCATGGACCAGAGGCTCCATGAGCACAGGGGCCACATGTGTGTTTGTTCACCACTGAAACCCCACACCTGTTATGGTTTCCATCACAAAGTGGACACGCTAGATAAATGTTTGTTGGATAAATGAATGAATGTTAACTCATTCATTCAATGGTACTCTGCTAGATCCTAGAAGTAGAATTACAGATTGCGCACAATCCTTGCTCTCAAGTGGTCTACAATGTAGTGGTAGAGCTGGACAAGCCAACAGGCATTTGCAATACCACAGTATTAAAGGTCTGTGCTGGAGTGAGCTTGGGGTGCCATGGGAGCATCTAGGAGGAGAACCCAATTCAGCCCACAGTCAGGGGTGGTTTGCACAGGAGGTAGTACTTAAGCTGAATCCTTGAGTGTGAGCCATAACCAGCTGGGAGGTGAGATATGGGGGAGCAGGAGAAAAAACTAGGCAAATAGGTTGCCAGTTTGAGAAAATGAAAGAGAGTTGGTACAGAGGAGATGGAAAAAGTAGGAAATAAGGCTAGAGAAGTTAAGAAATATGTTTTGCTAAAAATCATTGGAGTATAAGAGCCATTGAAGGCTTTCAAGTAGGCAAGTGATATGATATGATTTCTGTTTAGAAGGAAGGCTCTCTTGGGTGATAGAGGATGTACTGGAAGTGGTCAAGAGTGGAGGCTGGGAGCACAGACATGGGAGCACTGCCCTAGTACAGGCTGGAGATGATGTGGCTTAAGCTAAAGTAACAGCACCAGGAAAAGACAATGGACAGATGGGAGACTGTAAAGAAACTGAGTCTAAGGGGGAAAAATAATGTATTTATTTTGCTAAATTTCAATGGTCAAGGCTTACAATGTCTAATACAGTATCCTATATATAGTAAGCACCCAGAATAGTAAAAACTATGCTCAAAAAATTATGGTACCCCAGCTGTTGCCATAAAGACCCCAAAGCCCGAACAGTAATGTTAGAGAAGTTGCTCCTGTAAAACAAACCTATACATAGGAAAACAAGCCACTTCTAAGATGTCTTAGCCAAAGGTATCTGAATAACTAGATTTGGATGGGATAAAAATATTCAAATATTGGCATTTTTAAATAGAAACAGTACTCTAAGAAATATAGAAAACAGCATTTTTCAGAAATACTATATGAATTGTTCTTTACCCCTCTGCCTATTGCCACTGCCTTTTTCAGATTCTCAGTTCCCCACCTGGATCACAGAGCAGCCTCTCATCACCGTCCTCCGCCCACCTACATCTCACACCTCTCTCGTCCATCCTTACTGCTGCTAGACGGAGTGTTCGAAAGGCAGCTGTGATGCTGCCCATCCAAGTTGGCATGCCAGGGAGTGGGGGCAGTGGGAGGTGAGCAGGCCACACAGGACAGAGTGGAGACATGACAAGGGCCCGGCGGAGGCCCCACATCTGACCCTGCACCAGGGCCTCAAAGGATTCCCGATGCTTCCTCATTCCCTGCATGTGCCTTGCATACTCGGTGACACTCTTCAAACTGGCACTCAGTTTCTATGTCTTGATGTCTGTTTAAACCCATCCTCTTCTTCAAAATTCGGCTCAAAGCCCCCTCCTTCCTTCAGACCAACTGCAACACCAGGCCCCCGGTGCGTCTCTCGCCACTGAGGTCCCTCATGTCCTCTGGTCTCTGACGGCCCACTCTCCTCACAGAGTAATCTTTAAAAATCTCAGTTATAACATGGCACGTCCCTGCTCAAAGTCCACCAATGGCTTCTTGTTTCACTTAGAATAAAACCTAAACACTGTAAAATCATCTCTAAGGTCTATATCAGTATTTCTTTCCAAAACTATTTCCCCCTGCCCCACCCCAGAGAACATTAGCCAATGTCTGAAGACATTTTTGGTTGTCACAACTTGGGGGAAAGGGTGCAATTGGCATCTAGGAGGTAGATGCCAGATGCTGCTAAATAGCCTACAGTACACAGGATAGCCACCACCACCAAGAATCATGCACAGTGTCAGTAATGCCAAGGTTGAGAACCTTGATTCTGTGGGATCTGGTTCCACTCCCTTTGGCCTCGTCTTGAATCACTGATTCTCGTGTTGCAGTCCCACAGGCTTGCTATCTCTTCCCTAACACACTAAGCTCTTTCCCACCCTGAGGTCTTCGCATTTGCTCGTATCTTTGTTTGGAAGACTGATATTTAATAAACATTCACTGAACACCTATTCTATGATAGGCCTTGTGTTAGAGAAAACAATAAGACAGAACATCTGCCTTTAAGTGGTTTAAAGATTATTAGTTGAAGCCAGATGTGGAAGCAAATGATTTACTGTATGTACAAGATACAAGGCACAAAAAAGGAAGGTGAGTGGCAGCCTTGGTGGTGGAGACGGATGGTAAATGGGGAAATCCACTAAGCATGCTCAAGGTGAGACAGTGAGGACAATTTTTATCTTCAACATCTACACAAGCAAGGACACAATAAGTGATTAAGAGGTAAAACATGTCCTTTAAAGTTTAAAAAGTCCTTGTCTTTATGAATATAAATCCAAAGGATGTTCTACTTGGAGATCATTGGAGAAATTGTAGATTATGTTACGTCTAAGGATAGGAAGTAAGGTTTTACTTCCTTTGGATATTACATATGCTTTGCTAGTATAGAACAAAGTCATTTAGGAATACAGCCACAGAAATCAAAATCTTTGAGAGAAAAAGAGTAGCCTAACAGTCTAAAGTTTACAAGATGATAACAAAGGGGCCGGGAGTAGCACACACACGCACAGGCACAGAACAAACATACTGCTAGGAGTCCCCTGTGATCCCGACAAGAAGCTGGTTTATGGGGATATCAAGAACTATGACATAGTTCCCACCACCAAGGGGCCCACAGTTGGATTAGAACTCAGATTTGTATACACATTGTAATGCATTTGACAGAAGTTCAAGGAAGTCTGAAAAACACATCCCAACATATAGAGGCTAAAGTGTTTAACTATGTCTAGAGTGAGCCCACAAAATCTTCCTGCAGTGATAACATCTGAACGGTGCTTTGAATAACATAATCACTCACAGTGAGAACTGGAGATGGGCCAGCATGTTTTCCTGTTAGCACCCACCTCAAACAGTGCAACAACTAAGAACCACATGGCACAAGGTAACACAGTTCTTCAATATGCATTTACCGAACCTACCGTATGGAAATCATTGTGATGGACCACGTGAGAGCTGGACAGGGGAGTAAAACATGGTCCTTGCCTTGAAGATGTTTTGGCCCAGAAAAGGAACTAAGGTAATTAGATGAGATAACTACCATGCAAGACATCAGGGGCCCAGTGCCACAGAGGAGTACAAATATACTAAGAACAAAAACAAGAGCAATAGAAATTACATCTAGAGTGAAGGCTACTCTGACAAGTTTTTATATCTAGAGTATCTTAAAGGATGGGGAAGATTTTGATCAGTGGTGATCATCCGGGGAGGGGAGGAAAGTTGGAACAATGAACAGTAGAACTTGTCAGATTTGAGGAGAAACCAGTTAATCTGACCAGAGTGTTGTACAATACGTAGAGACAATCTTTTTAAATTTAGGTTGAGATATTTCCACAAAAAGACATAAGTGCAAGCTAAGGCAATCTGACATTCTTCAAGGGACAAAGATTTAAAGGAATAAGGTGTAAAGGTTTAGAAATACAGGACTGACATAGAAGAACACTTTAAAAAATTACTGCTTTTGGAATGAAGCAAAGGAGACCGGTTATTAACTAATGACTAAACCATTAAAATAGTCTAGATGTGAAATAAAAGGACTGGTTCTAAGGTTTTCAGAGCAGGAATAGAAAGGGAAAATAAAAACAGGGCAAATTTTAGAGTTATCCAAGAAAATGCACTCAAATGGAAGGTTGGAGGACAGAGAAAATTTGTTGCTAAAACCACCTACTATCTATTTCTAGCTGCCTATTCAAAACTATTTCTCCCTCCCACATACTTAAAATCACTTTCCTTGTGAGAAGTACCCTGTGCTCTGCAGTCTGAAGCTCAGATTTTCTTCCTGCCTCTGCAGTGACTCAGCGAGTGACCCTGGGCAAGTCATGACCTTGTTGAGCCCAGCTTGCTTCTGAGTGCTCTGCAGGGATAATGTGGGGCATAACTACCCCAAATGATAGTTAAAATAAGCCAAGTGCCTTGGCTTTCCTACATCAATATAGACCTGTTCAGCAGAGCAGAAAGGTGGATCCTATCTCATCCAGGGCAGCCAGCCAGCCGGGACCACTTGACACAAAGCCAAAGCTAAGGCCCAAAGCATGCTGCTTTTAATATCAAAATGCCTCCATCTCTCTCACTGTTTCAGGTTTCTCTTTTGAATTAATTTCATAGCAAGGCCCTTTATAGTTTTCAACCTAACAAAATGTGAACAACACAATACCCAGAGTGAAAAGCCTTTGATTTGTGATGATTTCTCCACTGGTATCATTAGATTTGTGTCAAAAGATGTACTTATTCTGTAACTATTGTTAGCCCAAGGAATGATTCCAAATAAGCAATTCCAAAAGTGATGAAAACTTATTTTTAATACACTCAATTCCTATTTTAAGGAGTAAATCTTAATAAGCCTTGATTTTCCAATGTTTTCTATAGGGAATAGGAGAATAAAAAAATTTTATATGTTATCAATCCTAAAATTTGCCAAATTCAAAATCTAAACTTTACTAATAAAACTTAATGAGCCAAAAACAATAGGCATTTACCTCCAAAGACACACAGCAAATCTGGCCAACTATGTATCAAAACTAAGAGTATGTTTCCAAATTTTTTTCAGAATAAAATATATTAGTCAACATCCATTTCCAGCCTTTCAAACAAAAACAACCCTAAAATCCCTCCCAGTATAGAACATCTAATCCTGGACATGATACAGAAAATATCTTTTAGAAATCATGGCTTATCTGCCAGGAAGTAAGAGAAAAACCTAGAGACAAAAAATAATGGCAATAAGAAAGAGTAAATCTACAGTGTCAGTAAGCCCTGGAATATAGGCCTGCCCTGAGAGGCTATGCAGAGGTTTAAGGCCTGGATCAGAAGGAATGACCACCTGAACTCTAGGTACAGGAGACCAATCCTAGTGATATGGGGGAGAAAGGATATAGATGGGAGATGTGTCCCAAGATAAAACTAGGACACTTTAAACACAGTATACTCAGTTAGTCACTAGGAAAAAAAAAAATACCCTACAGAGAATAACAGTGAGGATACATGTCTCTCTTGGCCTAGCCACTAGATATAATGCTGTAAGAAAAGAATAAAAAGAATTTCCAAAGATATTCTTAACCATAAACCCACAACTGAGTTTCGGGCTGGAATTCACACTATCTCTGGGGTCTGGAAAACCTTAGGCCAAAAATGCTGTGTAAAGTGTTCCTGACCTTCTAGGAACATCTTGCCACCCCATCCTCAAATGAAATAGATATAGATATAAAATATCAAAACTATACTTCATCAAGCTTCTAGATCCAATGACCAATTTAAAGGAAATAGAGAGGACAAGAGAACATGCTAAATGATACCACAGGAAAGCAATCACCAAGATCCAGACCATGACAAATTCTGCCACAAATGTGGCAGGAAAAATATCTCCGTTCCCACATATTTTTCTATAGTGTAAAACTGCAATTCCTCCATCAACAAAGGAATCCTTCCTCACCCCCTTGAATGGAGGCTGGCCCTCTGGCAATTTTGGCTGATCAACTATGGCAAAGTGAAGAGGAAAAGCTGTGCCAGTTGCAGGTATAACTTTGAAACAGCCTCTCATCTTCCACTTCTTAATTCTTGGAAGTCACTTGCCATGCAGTAAGTGCAAATGACCCAAGACTGTCATGTTAAAAAAAAGCATGAAAAGGCTCCAAAGGATCAGATACCATGTGGGGAGAGAGAAAAGAGACAGACACACCAAGGAATATCAAGATACGGGTTATGTGAGACCTGGGAGTGAGTGAGAAGCCATCTTGGACATTCTGCCCAGTCAGGCCTTTAGGGGGCATCAGCCTCAGTCACTATCTAACTGCAGCAGCAGGAGAGACCTTGGGCAAGAAGTATCCAGCTGAGCCCTGTCAACCCAAAGAAACATGAGAGATGATAACAAATTATTGTTTTAAATCACTATGTTTTCAGGTGGCTTGTTATATAGTAAAAGATAAACAGAAACACAAACCTGATTTTCCTCAACAAATAAATTACAAGGGAGAACAAACAGGTAGATGGAGGGGGAAATATATGAACTTAATGTTTATACAAGATTTAAGATAATAATGTCCGAACTTTATTTGGATCCAGATTTAAACAAATAAATTATATTTTTAAAGTTTACTGTATTTATGACACATTCATAAATTTAAATATTGACTGGATAGTTGATGATATTAAGAAAGTTTATTAACTTCTTTTAGACTGATAATGGTATTGTGGTCATGCTTTTAAGGACATCTTATCTTTAGAAATGCAAACTGTAAGCTGTGTGAATAATATGGAATGTTCTTTACACTTACTTCAAAGTATTAAAGGAAGGGAATAATAAAAGTATTATTAAAGGAAGGGGATGTAAATAATTCAAGATTGGATACGAGTTGATAATTGTTAGATTGGGTAATAAACATCTGGGGTTATACAATTCTGTCTATTTTTATAAATGTTTAAAATTTTTCATAATAAAATATTTTTATAAGAATAAATTTTAAAAAGTGTTCCTGGGTTGGCTGACCTCTCCTATGCCTCCCAGAAGCAAACAAAATCTCTGGAAGGCTTTAAAACATTGCATAGAAAGATGAACTCACAATATGTTTTTAAATCACTAAATATATGAGAACAAAAGACACCAGGAGTAAGTCAGCTGAGGAAATAATGTTCTAAATCAAACCTGTAAAGACTGCAAAAATATAAAATAATAAATAAAGGAGTATACTGAAGAATAATAAAGAAGTTAGGGGTTATCATTATTGAATAGGAATATTTCAAAAAGAACAAAATAGGACTTCAAAATTTTAAAAAAACAATTATTGAAAGAAAAAATTCAATGGACTACTTTGGTATTAGATTTGAACCAACGGAAAAAAGAATTAGCAAAAAGAAATATCTGAAGAAATTACCCCAAACATAACACAGAAACCAAGGGATAGGAAATGTGAAAAAACAAAACAAAACAGGTTAGTAGAAATGGAGCACAAGATGGGATGTATAATGAAATTCTACTTGTAAGTTTTTAGAAGAGTCAAAAGCTTACAATATTCCATAATTGGTAAAAGACACAAAGAATGAGGAAGCCCAATCATCCAATATGTAATAAAAATAAATCTATTATCATACAAGTTATAGTGAAACTCCAGAATCAAGACAATAAAGATTATAAAAGCATCCAAAAGAAAAAAATGATACTTTCAAAGTAATGAGAATTAAACCGACAGTTCATTTTTATCCAAGTCAAAAATAATGTAAAATAGCTTCCAAATGTTGGGAAAAACAAAACATTGTATTAGTGTAAGTATTAGTTTTATAAACATTAATTTTCAACCTATACTATATATTCAGAGAAACTACCGTTCAAGAATAAGAATGAAACAAATACTTTGAAGCCAACACAAATGAGAGAGTTTACCACCAAAATACTCTCATAGGAGGAAATCTCAAAAATCTGGCAGATAAGTGCTTTTTAAGGGAAATAATTCAGCCTAAGGAAAATAGTCCAAAAAGGAAGGTCTGAAATACAAAAAAAGAAAGAGAGAAAGAAAGAAAATGAGCAAAGGAAATAGTAAGCTTGTACATAACTCTAAAAATTGACCATGTCTAATTAAAAATCCAGATAGCTATAAAATCTGGAGAATAACAGCACATGACTCATGAAGAAATATAAAAATTGAAGCATTCGTTAGCCCTCAGCATTATTAAGAAGAAGGGTAAAAATACTAACTTTAGATCTTAAAATATGCTGTATAGCCCCTGAAAGAAAAATAAAATGCATAACTTCCAAATTAATAGAAAATAAAGTTGAACAAAGAAAATAAGAAAAACAAAATTGTATCAACTTAGAGGAAAGGAAAGGAGAATTAAAAAGAAAAAAACATAGAGAAAGTTAGACAAATAGAAAGGAAAAATAATGTGGTAAAACTGAATCCAAATCTATCAGTCATGCCATCAATTTAAATGAATTAAGCACTTTAGTTAAAAGCAAAGATTGTAAAAATGGAATTTTTAGAAGTCCAGCTATGTGTTATTTACAAAGAGACACAAGACATCAGGTAGGCTGAAAATAAAGGAATGGAAATATACATATCAGGCAAGTGAAAACTAAAAGTTACTAGAGCTTTGTTAGTACAAAATAAAATAAACTTTAAGGCAAAAAGCATTACCAGAAACAAGTCACATAAAAAGTTCAATTTACTGAAAAGATAAATATAAATGTGGATGCACTTAGTTCAAAACAAATAAAGTAAATATTAATAGAAAACAGAGAAATAGTACAGGAAATCAATATAGTAAAAAACTGCTTTGAAAAAGACTAATAAAATTAACAAACCTCAGGCTAGATTGATCAAGGGAAATAAAAACCACAAATCAGTACATCCAAATTAGGAATTTAAAGGAAAAACTAACAGATCAGATCAGAAATATGACAAAAGATAATAAAAACATACCAATAAATTGAAAATATGAAGGAAATGAAAAAAATTAGAAATGTTACTAAAATAGAAAAACAGAAATTTTGAATGTTTTATAGCCATTAAAACATTTTGCTCATCTGTTTCATAAATTCCACACCAGACCAGATAGTTTTACAAGCATAGCTGGTCATTCAAAGAAAAGAATAATTGGCATGTTATACCCAATAAAGAGAACATTATTTTCAATTTTATAGAATGGGAGGGGAGTGGAATAGGAGGAGAAACACTCCTCAGATCATTTTATAAGGACAGTATATTCCTGATATGAAAATTAGGCAGGGACACTGCAAGAGGCCAATATCATGCTTAAACAGAGATGCAAAAATCATACACACACACACACACACACACACACACACACAAATGGAATCCAACTATGTATAAAACAGAAACTATGTACTACCAGTTTCAAAGTTGGTTCAACAATAGAAAATTTATTGTTACTTACCAAGCCAACAGATTAAAAAAGAAAACCCATATTTTTTTTCAGTAGTTTGAGAAAAAGCACATGTCATTGTCTTCATTAGGACCACTACCATATTAAAATGAATGTAGGATGACAATGGCTGAGTGGTAAACAGTTTATACTGCCCTCTTTGGTGACAAAGGAAATAACATTTGAAACAACTTTTTTGGGGTTTAAATGAGGTCTTCCTAAAGTATTACATTGAGGTGATGTGTGCACAAGGTGATCTATGACTCTGCTAAGTCTTAAAGAACATCAGCTATAATATAACTCCCAATAAAACTGACTTGGTTTTGAATCAATTAGTATTTTCAAGTTCTACAAGTAGAAGGCAATGGTAACCATTATTATGAACATTTACCTTGAGTTTATGTTCTTTCCGGTTTACAATCACGGCTGTGATTTGCTGGTCCATGAAAATCAGAATGGTAACCAGCAAGGCAGGGATGGCAGCTGCAAGGTACACCCACCAGGGGTTTCCTCCAAATGGTGGAACAAACCAACCTCGGTTTGGACTTGTTGGCTTAAAGAAGCAAGAAAACATTTTTCAAAACAATATTAATACATACTATTTGGTGAAAAATCAATGGGGGAGACACACTTTTATTTTTGGACAGACAACATATTGAAAAATAGAAACTGTCTGACTGATTGGTTGGATGAAGAAGATTATTCACCAAAAAATTCCTAAAGGAGGTTATTTTTAGGTCAGTATTTTAAATGAAGGAGACTGAGAATACAGGCTGTTAGAAAAGAAGTAAATGCCACTTTGTGCACTTAGGATGATCTCAGATAGGGACTCAGATGGGAGTGATTTAAGTTTAAGGAGCAGCTGTAAGGAAAACACAAATGTATAACATTCAGCAAAGAGGTAAGCAAAAAATTACAAATCCACCACAAATTTTGTTCATGGGTTTCAGCAATTATACTAAACTTGTTTCCAACACTGCCAAGTTCCAATAGTTTCACAATATATAAAACACTACAAATATTTTATATGTTATCATTGAATGTATTTAAACACTCCAGTCTTTCTTATTTTACATAGGAAAAATGACTTGGAATAGCTGGCTAAATCCTCAGAAATATCACAAAAAATGAAAACTGTGATCATTTTTCCAGCTCTCCATCTATCTTCTGTCAGTAGATCTATATCTCTACTACAAAGAAACATACTTTCCTGTCCTTTTCCTAACTTTATACAATGCAAATAAACTAAAATGGAAGCCTGTCTATGAACACATTTACTATCAAGAATGTCTCACTGCTTATCCAAAGATATCCAAAGAATATGCAAAGATATTTCTATTTCTGTCTTCCATTTCACTACTCATACTCCATCTCTGAATCTATCCCCATTTTACTACCTTTACCAGGTTGTGAGCTTGTAAGAGAAGGAACTTTGTCTTGCTTACCAGTGCATTCCAAATCCCTGGTACAGGGCCTGATTCAAAGCAAACTTTCAAAGAGTATTGACTTAAATGAACTAATGACTGAATGAATGAGAATTTATTTTTGCTAATGAATATGAGATGACAGAGATAATGCAAAAGACTATTCTGTTTCCTTTAACATAGATAGCTAGCTCTTCCTTATAGTAGTTATTAAGCTAAAACTACAGTTAGTTTAATTTTTATTAGCAAGTATATAGTCTCAGTGATGGATAGAGAGGCTAGAAGGATTCTAGAAAATAGGTGGGAGACTTATAATGGAAAATTAGGTGGCATATTTAAGAATGACTGAAATGTAAAATTTACCCATTTGGCCTATATATACCAAAAAGGTTTATAAAATGAACTCCTGTATATTCTTTACAATAAACTGCACAATTACATATAAATGTGTGTTTATATGGCAGGAAAAAATAATTGAATTAGTAATGTAATCTTGGTCATTATGAGCTTCAATCTCAACTTCATAAAATCAATAGTTACATTGCATCCTAGAATTATTACATGAATAGTTACATGAAGGTGATAAGTTGTATGAAAATACTTTGGCTATTCTAAAATGCTCTAAAAAATAAAGCAAACTTTGTAATGTTATTATAAGGTATCTTTCAATAAAAATCAATATAATGTGAACCTTGCATCTGATCCTAGTAAGGTATTTAATTTTAGTGAAAAAATAGACAAAATGTATATAAGCACCTAGCAAGAACATTTAAAATAATAATAATAAAAAAAGGATAACTGTATAAAAGTAACTCAAAGAGAGAGATGACAAACTAGAATGGGGGAAGGAGAGAAACCTAAAGAGTGGCAGGAAGACCAAAAGATGGAAGTTCACCAACCTTGAACTCGCTTGGCACAATTAGTTTTGGAGTATCCACACCTACCAGGGCATCTATTACACAAAAGATGAGGATAGACAAGATAATGGCAAAGTCACTGATCAGTTTTCTTGCCTGGAAAAATAAAGAGAGAAACCAAGGACTGTTTAG
Organism: Manis javanica; assembly: GCF_040802235.1. Lineage (NCBI taxonomy): Eukaryota > Metazoa > Chordata > Mammalia > Pholidota > Manidae > Manis > Manis javanica. Next base: position 116,642,847 of record NC_133160.1, read on the forward strand.
CAATGGATACATATATTTTACCTGTGTGTCAAGTGAACAAACAATTTTGCATTTGTTAACAGTTCATAGCAACAGTTTCATCAACAAATTAAAATAGGTGTCACACTGCAGAGAGATCATTGTTTTAATTGTTTCTGCATCATTTTCTCACCTGGCCAGAAATAATATAATCTCACAGAAGAAGTTTCGTGTGTGTGTGTGCATAGGCAGGGGAGGGGAAATCAAAGATAATGCAATCCTCAGTACTCCTCCTGCATGCAGCACAATGGACACCTGGATAAGGGTGAATTCTCAAGGCATATTGTCAAAGTCTTCACCCAAACACAGAATTCTGTTCATTATTTGGGAGGTGGTGGTGTGAGTACAGAGCAAGATAAATTCCTAAGGTAACCTGGAAACATCAAGAATCTCAGGGAAGGGGCTGCAAGTTCCAGTCCACTGAGTGGACGTAAGTCCTCAGGGAAATAAAGTGATGGAAGACAGAAATATTTGATGGCATCACTAACTTTGTCAAAGAAGGTATTTTCCACTCTCGGCTAGTGCTTAAAACCTCCTGTATGGGGGGGCATCTCTCCACCACTTCTTGGTTGTGGTTGCCATTAGCTGACAACCTTTACACTTCCTAAGTTTAGGTCCAGTCAGGACAAGGGCTAGGCTTTATGGGATGTAGCATTAAAAACCCAAACCTTCCCCACTGAGTAGGTGCAGAATGGCTGTTTCTGAGTCAGCTGAGGGTGCCTGAAACTGTGTTGTTGTTTGGTGGCTCTTCTGTGGTGTCCAGGGGCAATGGCCTACAAGCATTATTAGGGTACAGACACCTGAGTTTCCCCATAAGGTACATGTACACATGGTAGAATATACACATGCACAATCTGATTGTTCAACAAGAATTCACTCAGTTCCCAGTTCTTTGCTTGGCGCTAAGGATACTACAGTGAACAAAACACACAACCCATGTCTTCAGGAAGCTTGCAGTCAAGTCATGTACTAGGAAGCCTGCTCCTAAATAAAATCAGGGTTGCATCAACAGTCACCAAGTTATGTCAGAGGAAGCAGTCATTTTTCTTGTGCTGCTAAATGAAGATAAATCAGTGATGGGCTGAGTGGCTGCACAGTGCTCAGGACAGAGGTTCTTTTGAGAGATCAGCAGGACTTCTGCAGTCAGGTGTTCAACAGAAACTGAAGGGAAGAGGACTAGTTGGCGATATGGGTATGCTGCAGATGGCAGCAGCACTCAATTTCCGGCCATGATCAGGGCTCAGGTGCCTGAGGGACGAACCAGATGCAGGAGCAAAGGTGGACCTTTTGGCCAGGACCTCCTTCCTTCTTGGACTGTTAGGTCTAGTTTTTTTGAGAAGTACACACAGAAGGGCAGAAAGCCAGCTATGGGACATTTTAGGGACGGGTTAACACCAATCACACACAATAATATCAAGTACAAATAGAGGGCAGGGATCAATTTGGGGCAAAAAATACAGTACAGAGGTTAGAAGTATGATTTCAAAGTCAGATTACCTGCTTTGGAACTCCAGCACCACTACTTCCTATCTGTACTTGCCTTTCTTAGCTTCAATTACTCCAATTGCAAAATGTTGCCAAAATAATCCCTACGATTTAATTGACTTGTTGATAACTAAATAATGTAAACCATGAAAGTGCTTAACGTAACACCCAGAACATAATAAACTCTCCTAATATATGTTAACTGTTGTTATTTCAAGTTCTCCAAGGCCTCTTTGGCTGCAGAAGCCACTGGAACAACTAATAATCTACTTCCAGGAGGTCTTTGAAAGGAATCTTCGGTTCCCAGAAACAAGAAATAAAAGCCCAGTAATAATATGGACCTGCCACTTAGAGCTAATTTTGCTTGGAAGTACCTGGAATCCCTGCAGAAAAAGGATGTTTCCCAAAGGCGCAGTACTGGAGGAAACACTCATTTCTTACATTTCGTGTATGTAAGTATTGACATAGACAGTACAGGATGGTCTGGCAAAAGAAGTCATGTGAAGCAGGTTCAGGAATATCTTAAAATGTAAATAATCTCTCTGATCTAGTAGGTCATAAGCTGCGGGAAGACCAGAAGTTATTACAAAGGCAAAAAAATAAGCTATTTCTTCTTTATTGCCCTCCCAGTCCTTATCCAGCAAATACAACCTGATGACAACTCAGCTATCCTAGAAGTTGCTCAGAAAGGGGGGAAGAGTTTTCAAAAAGACAGTGCTTCTCTTTTTTTACATAGACAGGAGAAGGGAAGTAGAGGGTGGCAAATGAATCCCGGAAGTAGTTCCTTGGTAGGAATTCCCATAGGGCCTATACCTCTGGCCTAAGGGATGGATCTACAAACTAGAATCACTATCAGGCACCTGGGAAACTGCTGCTTTAGAGGGAAAGGCATTCCCAGCCTTCCATAAACTGAACACTGAAGTACTAACCTGCTCTTCTGGTAGTGTTCTTCACCCTAATTACTGGTCACTATTTTTCCTACTGCTTAGACCAAAAACGTTGTACCATCCACAGGATACTTCTCTTATTCTCACATCCTACATTTAACAGGTCGTCAAATTATCTTCAAAACAGGATCCTGTCACTTCTCACCACCTCCATGGCTATTATCACCCAGAATAATCATGTTAAAATGTAGGTCAAATAAAGCAGTAGGCAGAATAATGCCTCACTAAAGACATCCACATCCTAATTTCTGGAACCTATGATATGGAATGTTGATTGGCTAGAGAGAATTAAAGTTCAGAAAGAATTAAGGTTGCTAACCCGATGATCTTGAGATTGGTGAAATAATCCAGGATGATTCTGTTGGCCACCATGAAATCATAAGGGTCCTTATAAGTCAAAGAGGGAGGCAGAAGAATCAGTGAGAGATGCAGTGTGAGACTCAGCTGGGCATTACGGGCTTTGAAGATGGAAAGGACCGATAAGCCAAGGAGTATGTGCAGCCTCTAGAAGCTGGAAAAGGCAAGGAAATGGAACTTCCCCGGAGTCTCCAGGAGGAATGCAGCCCTGCCAATACCTTGATTTAGCCTATTGAGACCCATTTCAGACTTCTGACTCCTAGATCTCAAGATAGTAAATTTGTATTGTTTTAAGTCATTAACTTTGTGATTATTTGATAGAGCAGTCATGGCAAACTACTAACTATATAAATGATTTATCTTTTTTACTTTAGTCATTGGTTTCCCCAGTTTGCGTGTGTGTGTGTGTGTGTGTGTGTATGCAAATTTGGGAGAACATCTCAGCCAATGGTATTCTTGCCAAGTATGTCACTATTATACCATAAATATAAAAGTAGCTTAAAAAACAAGTGCTAATAAAGTTTTACATTTCTTAAAATTTATGGGTAAAAAAGCTACTCTATTAATAATGTTGCTTAACCTCATTAAGAATCACAGCCAGGGTGATATGTTCTTTATAATATACTCACTTCGATTTCCCTGTCATTCCCCTTAAAATTACAATACATTTCAATTACAGCAGAAATCACTCTTGGAGCATGTTTATTGTAAGACACTCATTTCTAAGATATTGGATCCAGTTTAAACTTCATAATCACGGAAATTGATTTTTTCCTAGGCCACTTTCATATTCAACTCTAAATCTTCCAATTAGAGAAGGCATGTAGGGGTGCTATTTTAACTAGCTATTCAGGTCTTACCTATAACTAAAATTAAACTTTAATTTGACTGAGGGAAAATTGACAGTAGAACTAGAAACTGTCCTAAAAATGTCAAGCACTGAGTACATACAGCTTACTAGATACACTCTAGGACTGTGTACAGGAGCTTTGAGTTTGACTTTAAGGGGATAAGAAGCACTGTCTTTGGGCTCTTCTCACATTTCCAAACACATTTAGAAAAAGAAACATATATGAATTCCCTTCCATTTTCATCAAAATTGATCTCTTTCAAAAACTCTATTTGTTTCAATACATAAATCAAGTTAGAAATCCATACTTCCTAATTCCCTACTAGTTATTATCATTGGTAGTGATTAGAAGTGCCAAAGGTTTCATGAACCTTTTACCACAAGATTTCACACCCAGTCCTTTGAATTCAGAGGCCTCAAACTTAGGTGGGACAAACATCACAACGCATGAGTGTCCAACCAACCAAATGCTAAGTCTTTCCAGGCTCAGACTTCAATATCATAGGAATATAAACTATCACAATCTAGGTGAAAAAGAAACTAAGATAACACATACATAGCCAGGGCTTGCCATTTAAAAAAAGTTTTTTTTAAATGGTACACAGATGTGCTACAACATAATTATTACCTTCATTCATGAATGAGGAAAACAAAGCATGCTTTATCTAAGGTTCTTTTATATGCAACTGGCTTTGGGCTCTTTTATTTAATTAAATAATATAAAAATGAAGAGGAGAAAACATTTCTGTCCTCTGCAGAATTAATTACCAAATATCTCAACTGATCTACTGAGAAGCAACCAGCTTAAATATTTAAACTACCTAAGCAAAGAAGAAATCAAGTGAATGGGAAGGGAAATTCAAATAACTATATGCTTGGGCAAAAACAACCTAATAAATCTATCCTACATATGTTCTTCATGAAGGATGATACTGTATTAATTATTAAGAGAGTCATAATCATAGAGACACCAACAGTGAGGAGCTAGCTAATTTACAGGGGGTGGAAATGCATTCAGTTCCCCTGAAACCCCAGAGGACATGTGGTTTTTCACTTTGCAAGGACTGCAGCTGCTCCTAAATGAACTGGGTAAAGGCGCTGAGCATGCAGAGCTGTGCTCAATGGATGGAGTTTTTATAAACAGACAGGCACAGCAGCAGGCACCCTGTGGGTTCTCCAAAAATATTAATTCATGATGTCAATTTGTCTCATGATGGTGGCACTTGGAAAATGCTAAATAGCAATGCAAAAAAGCATTTGTTCTACACGAAAAAGTATACTAGACAAATATGTGCCATTTGGTAATTATGAAAAGGCACAAAATGCCATGAGAATTTTGAAATTCAATCCCCCTACTGGTAGCCAATGTTATAAAGCACTGTAAAAGAAATAAGTATTAATACCAGCATAGCATTCAAAAATACAATGTACTTCAAGTCAATAACCACTATCATTAGAATTAAATAAAAGGAAAGTCTCACTTAGACTCTAGGATTTTAATGCTGTAAATTCCAGAGTCAGAGTGATTTGGGTATTGTTAATGGGAACTGGGTGGGGCTTAAAGCTTGCCAATGGAAGTCTCTACCTGAAAAATATGCCTTTCCAACATGGAACAGAGGTGAGGAGGCCTACTACAGGGGTTTAGCAGGGATGCTAAGGGGACTAGTGATTCCAGGCCTCTTCCTGCCTCAAACCTGAGCAGTAGAACAAAGGACTGAATGAGTTTGTGCCAGAGCAAATGATCAAATCCCATGGGAAATAACTATATTCTAATCTGGCCACTGGATTCTAAGTTGAAACCATGTGGACCCAGAGACAGATAACCAGAAGAATGGGATTCCAGGAACCATACTGCATAAAAACTGAGCATCAGCCTCAAGAAGTTGTAGGGAGAAACTGCCTTCAAATATGTAAAATCTGCCATAGGAAAGAAAGACTAACACTGTCCTGTGTAGCTTCAGAGGGCAGGGGCAGACACTGAGGCCAGGGGCCATGGTGAGGCAGATTTGTGTTCCCATAAGAGCTGCCTTCAGACACCGGAAGTTTCTCCTCCAGGAAGCATTCAAGTATCCCCTAGACAACCACTTGTCAGATACTAAGAGGCAATGTTGGACTAAACGGTATGCAAAGTCCTGGCCCTAAATGTCAACAATTAAGACCCAATTGTCAAAATGTCTTGACCTTCTAACAGGGTCTTCAGGGATATATCTCCAAAATAAAGGGTTCTAGGGATTAAGAAGGGAGATGGTTTTATAAATTATATTAAGGTACAAAAATTAACATGTAAAAGGAATAATTATTAAGTCATAGGTATAAATCAGACAATCTGAAAGTGGAGCCAGAGCCCATTTTTATTAACGGGTGGATTTCGATGATGCTGCCTTTTCCCTGATGGACAGGTAAACTGAATGCACTCAGGCCCACCCAGGTACCACGGTTAACACTGCTCCTTCTGTCCCGAACTGCCCCATGCCAGCATTACAAGCTCTCACAAAACACTCTGGCCAATTAGTGTTCCCAGCTTATTTTTCTTAGGGCTCCATTCAGGTTGACTGTATCTGTCATTGTTAAGAAAAAAAGACGAAAATCAATTTGGCATTAAAAACAAATTTGACTTTAAAAATGACTTTCCTTGGTACAAAATAACACAAGAATTCGAAAATATGGTTTCCTTTCACTGACAGAAAAATTATTTTCTAAATGACCTCTTCTAAAAAAATTTTTCTAAATGAGTTTCAGTGGCACGATGTGGTCTGGTGTTTCTGCAAGGACCAGCTAAATGTTATCCAGTATCACTAATGCTAGAATGGGAGGCAGAATACATGCCCATTATTTCTTACTCATTTTGGATACATTGTTTAGTTGGCAGTTTTTACTACTCACCAAGAAAGTTTCTGAGAGAAAAGAAAACTGAATGGGGAAGTTAACTGATTCTTGTGAAAAGTCATTTATAAACTAAATACATCTAATTTTAATAGACTTGTCAGAGGGTAAGATTCATGGTTCCAAAAATACTGCTAATTGTAGAATTCTAGAGTGTGTTTTACATGGATAAAATCTAAATATATCAGTTAACTAAAATGTTCATTATGTTTTTATTGAAATTCCTGAGGCCCTACATTTTTTTTCTCATCCATAAAGCCTCTTCCTCAAAGACCACCATCAGTTCACTGAGATCTCAAGAAGGCACCCAAACTATGATCCCCCAGGAGACAGTAAGCAGGACTAGGGTAGAAGGATCGAAATGAGTCATTCTCATTTGGAAATCCCCAAATCTAGCTTACTTCAACAAATCTATATTAAGTTCCTACTATGTTAAGGGCCCATGAATTACTTGTCTTGTACCCCTACCATCTAGTATTGCATCAAGCACATGTTAGAATCACAATTTTTTCAATATTGAGTATAGTAATTAATTAGAGAATATAGAATACTGTTTTTTTTAAAGAAAGATACCAAAATACATTCTGCTCAAATGTCATCTAAATAGAGCACAGAAGGTATCTTGGCTGTTGATGTGACCTGTAATTTACTGGTTTTGTTTATTAAAGGACAATAACAACTAAGAAGCATATTTAAAAGGAATCTTATTACTGTTATATCAATTCACTTGAGGGTTAGAACTGTTACTTATTCTAAAACGGGAAAAAGAGGAAATTAAGTAGTTCCTTAAGAAAAACATTTTTCTGCCAATTACATATATAAGGTGGTCACACTGGATTTGACTATATTAAAGTACCAGAAATTTTACCTATTTCACAGGCTCTGTAGCTTTATGGATTCTATTTATCACAGTCTTCCTAGATCTCTGAGCTACTGCTTTCATCTTGCCACCACATATGCAGTGCATATATTTGTTCCATGCGCATGATCACTTGCTGGTACAAGACTCTGGAACAACATTGCATGTTAATGCTCTAAGCCATCTGCCACAGAAGATCACAGATCATGCTGGGATACTCCCACAGGAGGCTTTGATGCCAAAAGCCTTTGACTAAAGGCTGTAACAGACCAGTAATGTTATGGGGTAACAGACTGAGGCACCCCTCTCAAAAGAATGGGTAGCACAAAGGGGACAGTCAATGGGGCTCTGGTAAGCCACCCATGTTCCAGTAAGCATTGGGGCTCTCTGGAAGTGCTTGAGCTGCAAATCACATTCCTACACAGGCTAGCAAGAGCAAACTGTTTCATCATAAGTGCTCATCCTGATGGACTGCTGGGACTCTGACTCATAACAGCAAATATGATTTTAAGATTTGGATCTTGGGTGGCTGTGAAGAGAAGTGATAATATTAGCTGAGATAAGGAACACAGGAAAATGAGTACAAATGAGGAAAGAAAAGCCACATTTTGCCTTGGCTATATGATAATTGTGGATCATCCACAGAGAGGTTGGCAGCAACTGCAAAGCAGACCTGGCATAAAGATAATTATTAGTTATATTAAATTTTGGAAATTTGTAAAGTCCTGATTATTGCTATAAGCACTAGTCAATTGTGAAGAATTTATTTAATTTATGAGATGGAGTCAGAAAACTCTAAGACAAGCAAATACTAGAGCTTGCTTTAAAAGGATGTTAATTCTCATCTAGCAGAGCTCTCCCATAATGGGTGTGGTAGCTGCAGTTCAGTTAGTACCAAAGTGCACACTATAAGTAATGGTAGGGCTGGCACTAGAACCTACTGCCTCTGGGTTCCTTCATCAGTCCTCTTTCCACAAAATGCAGCATTTATCTCTACTTGACTGGTTTACGTTAGTCAGCAACTACTGAGTACCTGCCCTGCACATAACCTTATGCTAATTGACACAAGGAATAAAACAGAAGTATCACAGTTTTCCAGCTGTTTATAGTCTTAATTGACTAACAACTCATACAAATGTTTACAACTGAGAATACAAAGACAAATGACTGTGCTAGCTAAAGGAGAACAGGATATTGGGTACAACAAGGGCACCATTATCCAACATCAGCATTTTGAAACTTTCGAGGTTTCACATGAATTGTTGGTGTGAACAAGGAAGTAGTAACAGTTAGGCTTGATTATTGCCACAGTGATCAAGGATTGTCTGATTTCAGGACATACTTTTGAGCATATTTCAAGCATAAATTTTAAGCATGTAAGTGTTTAAGCATATAAGTTTTAATTGTAGAATATAATATGTAAGTATAAGAATCTATAAACCTATCTGCTCCTACCAAGGGAGACCATCCTTGTAAATGGCAGCTTACATGAAAGTATATTTTGGCAAAAGATGCTCTTCTTCATATATGTATGTCTGAACTTCTGTATGTATTATTATAATTTAGCTGTGAAGGTGAGATGAGTGTGGAGAGAGGAGTCTGAAAGCACACACACATTGCTCCTTGGAAATGACATATATTTTCCCCTCATTTATGATTTGGTAAACAATTCTAAACTATACTGAGAACTTTCTTAATAGGAATTGTAACTAGAATGCTATCATAATTCTATTTTTCACATGTTCTTCACTTTCTTATTATCATTTATCAATGGCTGAGAATTGACCTGCTTGACTCTTGTAAGCAGTACATTTCTTTAAGTCTGAAGAGCTATTATCAATTTGAAAGTTATTGCTGGAAGAAAAAGGTGATGCTCTAATAGTTCAAATCATCTCTATACATCTGAAGGTTAAAACTAGTTTATTTTGCAAATTAAGACAACATTACTTCATAAATTTTCTACTTTTCCACTACTACGCCTAAATAACATCAGACTTTTGTCAAGTGGGGAAGACAAAAAGGGCAATAATTCCCTAAGTATGAGTCAAAAAAAAAGAGAGAGATGTCCAATGAATTAATAATTAGGAAGGAAAAGCCTCAATAAAGAAGAAGAAATTATCCCCAAAACCTGTATCCAAGAATCTATTCTACACAAAACTCATACGACTAAAGAGGTGGATTAAGTAACCACATTCTCCAGTGTGTGAGCTGGTGTTACAGGCTCAGATGTCTTTAGGGACAGGGGGTTAATCTGAATGTATGAAACCGCCAAGTCTTGGACAATAGAGAATTGTGAGGACAACCCCTATCTGCAAAGAAATACAGGTCTACCTAAAGGGCGTGCGTGCGCTCACGCGCGCGAGTGAATATGTGTGTGTGCAAGTGTATGCGCATCTGTGCACGCACGCGCGGGTACTTAAAACTGGTGATGGGGGTGGAGGGTGGCCGGGGAGGGGGTTTGGGGATGAGGGAAGGGAAGGCACAGGAGTTGCTAAACAAAGAATGGCTGTCTGCTGAATTCTGCTGTAGACCACCATTTTGTGATGTCCATTCTAGGCTAAGTAAAATGCTTTTCTTATTGTATTTCACTTTGTGGGAATTTTTCATTCCTCGGGCCAGCTAGTTTGAGACATTTCATTACCGCTATGGTTTTAAGATTGTCTGCCTCCCACCTTCATATGTTGAAATCCTAATCCCCAAAGAAAGTGGCATAAGGAGGTGGGGTCTTCAGGAGGTGCTTAGGTCATATGGGCGGAAACTTCATGAATCAGATTAGTGTTTTTACAAAGGAGATCTCACAGAGATTCCTAGCTTTTCTACCATGTTAGGACACCGCAAAAGGGTGCTGGTTATGAACCAGCCAGAGGGCCGTTAGACTTCCCAGCTTCCCCGGGTCTGTGGTATTTTGTTATAGGAGCCCAAGTGGACTAAGTATCAACCCTTCCCTTTGTTTTCAATTTTATAAGAAGAATCAGAGCATCCCAACATTTCCTAGGAAAAAGTGAATATATTAATTTTAAGTTTCATTTTCTAAGGATTGAAAGAAGAAATTTCATCAGCTGCATCTCATGTGTCTAATGTTTCTCCTCTTCCACACAAAACACAAGCAGAGAGATTTCATGAGATTCCAGCAGTATAGAACAGTCCATTGATAAAAATCAGGTAGATTACCTAAGAAATGTTGACATCCTACACACTGAGAATTGAACTGCAAAGGAATTATCTTAGTTTCATTCTACAGGTTAAAAAAAAAAATGCCATTAACTAAATGTAGATCTTATCTTGTCGTCTCTCCCTGAACCACAGTTTTGACTTTAAGTTCACCCAAGCAAATTAATGGGAGACAGGATGTCTGCACAACCAGTTCAGTTATCTAGCTTTTCATCCTGCAGCATTATGGGAAGGAAAGTTTGGCTCAGACGACTCTCATATCGTATACCAGTACTTCTATAATAACCCAAGTTAACCCCCACTGCCCATAATTCAACTACTAAAATTATTCACATGTACAGCTGATGAACAAGAAATTTTACATCAAAATTCCGGATTAATATTGATGAAGAGCTTTTGTTAATGTACTGAAAAAGTATGGATTTAAGAGGTCTTTTCCTTACTCATGCATTTGCAGATACTAGAGTACACCCATTTTTTTCCTTTCTGAACAGTGAGAATTGTGAAAGTCATCATTTATAACAAAATTATTTGAACAAAATCCTTGGAAGGTTTTTCAAAGCTGGGCAACAATTATATTAAAAATATGTATGCTAATGTATAAAAAGAGTGGAATGTAATTTTATAAATACATAAAATTGTACTGGAAAGGTTGAGTTGTAGGTGCCTTTTTCATTTTGTAAAATTGTGTTATTATTGATACACTGTTAATTCAATGAAAATTTCTTAAGGTTCAGTACTTACTGTGGTTGGAAAATAACGACTAGTTTTGAATTTTTTCAGAGCCATGGAAGAGGTGTAGGTGCCCAGGAAGAGGATAAAAGACATCAGTGTGATATCAGGAACAAAACTGCAATTGTTTCCCACAAGATTTCCTCCATATTTCAAACATTCCTTCATTGATAAAAATGACCAGTCAAAGGTAGCATTATGGTACTGAAAAACAAAAACATTAACATTTTTCTAATCATCAAAAGCATCAAAAGCAGTGCTTGATACTTGATGGGCTATATACTGATTATGGGAAAACTTTCTGTAAAAGAGTCTGAGGGTAACCACTGAAGGTGAAAACTGATGAAACATTAAAGGATTAACAGGTAAGGGAGGCCAGGGGGCTAGTTAGCTATTATTGCAAATACAATGAAGATGATGCAATCTGTTACCTAGTTTGAGCTACAACCCTACAATCACTTACTTGTTCAACGGAAACAAACCACAAAGTCCTTCTTTCCTTCAACTTTCTCCAGAGTAAAATGAGACACAAAAATATCCTAAGTCTCAAAATGGGAGACTTTCTGAAAGACCTTTATTGTTCAAAAATCACTTTATTTTTGCATGTACAGCTTTTTGTGCTTAAAGCTGATGACCCTATTGTAAATGTGCTCTAAAAGTTATATGAGGTAACTACTCATTTACCCAGCACTTTCACAAATGAGCTCCCTGGTCCCTTCTGCCATGTGAGGACACAATGAGAAGGCTGTCAATGACCCAGGAAATGGGCTGTCATCAAAGCACGAAATCGGTCAACAAAGTGATCTTGGACTTCCTCTTGGGTCTAGGGTTAACGGGCATGCCATGTGCTTACAAAAGAGCTATTTGAAAATCTTACAAATAAATACAGAAAAATGAATTTCTCCTGTTTTTTGGAGGAAAGAGTTCTACCTCCCACCAAACACATCATCAATATCCTTTACTATTCATTGAATTCTCTTGATAAAGTGATCCAGTCATAAAAGAAAATGACACACACAAAAGAAGAATCTCTGGCTAAAAAGAGTTCATATTTTTATAGAGCTCAAAAGGTAAAGTGCTTAAATAAGTCAATAAAAAAATAAACTCTAGATTTTTCCCTGAAATATTTTTTCTGTACCAACTTCAATTTGTATACAGCTGAATTGCATAATTATTCTTTTATCAAACTCTGCTCCTGAGAGGTGATTAATCATGTCTCATTTTGTTTTTCAGATTTCTGCATATGTATGTTTTTAGCAGAACACATTTAAACTTTAGAAGTCATAATAGGTAACAAGTTTCTTTGTTTTAAGATCAGCAAAAATTTACCATAATTTCACTGTAGTTCTTTAACATCAGCAGAATCCTTCTTTGTAACTTCCACAAAGAGGTAAGGTGCATTAGAAGAACTTCAGCAGGCTGTTTTATTATTTTTTCTAGAGAGTCAGGTTGAGGTGAAAACTACACAGATGTACATGAAATGACACATATGTGTTCTTGCTTACAAGAACTTAAAATACCAATATCACTGTTGCATAAGCCCCAAATGATTCTTTGAATCATCATACAGAAAATTTAGCCTCCAAATACCAACTTTCATGAAGGGCCTAAGTATAAAAACTTTAGGCAGCATGTATATCTCAGTATATAGATCTTAATACACAAAGTTTCCCACTCCCAGAAAACTTAAACTCCAGCTAATAAATAATTCTATTAAATATCACTGAAAAGGCATCTACATTATTTGTGTTATTTCAGTGTTATTCCATATAAGTTCATATCAGTGAAGGTGAATCCATGAACTTCAGGCAGGATCAGTATCACAAACAAACTAAACCTTATGACAAAGCATGACTCATCCGTTAATGGTGTGTATATGTAACTATGCAAAGTAGAGTGTGAGACAATTAGTCAATAATTTAATTGTCACAGATACCAATTTATATAATTTTTACTCCAACACATCTCAATTTTTAAGTCTAGGAGACAGGTTCTTTTGGGCAAAAATGGTATTTGTTGCTTCAGAGATCCATTTTGCTTTGCTTATGCAAAGGGAATCTAAAAATAATAGAAAGCACACTGATTCAAGTTATTGCTTGCTATATAATCTAATGGGTTTTCAAATTTTAATAATCAGGAAAAACCTTTTTCATGTAAAATTTACCCAGAATCCTAATATTTAAAACTGAGCTATTATGCCCTATATAGTTAGGAGGCCTCGAGCATCTCTTTTTCAACACCCCCACCTACCTCAAGGCATCCCCTGAGTCATCTTTCTGGAATCCTAGCTCAGTCTCCATGAAACATTGCTTTAAAAACAATGCTGCCTTATTAAAAGTTACCTATCTAGTAATTACTTATTAAAAGTTACCTAAAATTACCCATGAGTAGTTTAATCCAAGATGGAGCAAACTATATCCCAGAGGCCAAATTTAGGCTGCCATTGTTTTTATAAATAAAGCTTTATTGAAACATAGTTATTCTCATTTGTTTACATATTGTTTGTGGCTGTATTTGTGCTACAACTGCAGTGTTGAGTAATTTCAACAAAGACTGACTCACAAACCCTACAATATTTACCATCTGGTCCATTATAGAAAAAGCTTGCCTACCCTAATTTCTTGTCTAACACTCCTATGTTACTTTACATAAAGTATTTATATTTACTTCTAAATAAAACTCTTATGACTTCATCATATTAGTATGTTACACATTTTTGTTTGACAACCTTTGTACTTTTATTATTATTTCATGGATAGTGTTTTTGATACTGTTTGCTTCATTGTAAGTTATTCTGGTTTTATTCAGTTGTAATTTTCAGATTGCGTTGTCATAGAAAAAGCACAAAGATGTATAAGATCCTTCCCCAGGTTCATACATTTCCTGAAGAACTTACTTTGAAGGAAATACTGAACACCTATCAAAACAGCACCCTGAGAAAATAGCCTTGTGGGCTTCAATCTCAGCTCTACCACTATATTACTGGAGAACAGAAACAAGTAACTTCACTTCCCTGTGCAACTGCAAATAGGACTTTTCACTTAAATACATGAAAATACACAGGAGTGTATACATGTGTCAAAATTCATGAAGCTGTACACTAAGACTTGTGCGTTTTATTGCATGTACCTCAATTTTTAAAAAGAGCTGAAAAAGTACCATGAAGATCACTGTGGAAAATGCTCTACAATGAACAGTTTTCTTCACATGAAAACTACTCTGATTACAGTTCAGTAAGTCATGGCTCCTGAAAGAGGGCAGTGCTGTACTGGACATATCCAGCATAGATGTCAAGTGGCCTGAAGAGGAAAGAAACCCCTGAGTACCCTGAAATACCATGTAAAATGTCACGTGCATGCATACTTATCTGGGAAGGGCAACCACAGATTTAATTAGGAACTCAAAGAGGCAGTGATACAAAGAAGCTTCAGAAGTACTTCTCTAGTGCTGCTTTAACAGATAATTCTGTCCTCATGCTATGCCACTCTCTGTGTCTTTCAATCACATTCCAATTTTCATTTACTCTAAGAAAATTTATGATTTCAAGATTAACAATGATCTCTTAACTCATCATCAAATGTTCTCAAATTCGAAGAACAATTAGTCATTTGGTAACCACTTCTTAGTAAACTGCATCCCTCCTTGAATCCTCACGGGCATTTTAAATTTCACATAGGCAAAACTAACTCCTACTTCCTCCATAGGTCTGCTGCCCCTATGATCTTGTCCATCTCTGTTAATAGCAACTTCATCCTTCTAGATTCTAAGGACAGAAAACTTTGAGGTCACTGTTAATTCCTCTTTCTCACAAGTCACTTTTTGGTGAAGATTATGTCAAAATACACCCTAAATTGGACTACATCTCACCCATAACCATTGCTACCACCCTCATTCAAGCCACCATTGTCTCTTTAGGGCTCAATTCAGGAGACTCTTGTCTCACTACTTTTGTCCTTTACTCCTTACAGGTGATTCTCACTCCTCTCTAACTTTGATCTTTATGTCCTATGCAAAATTCTATACGTAGTATTAAATGCTTAAATCAGAGCTTTAAGAAAAAAGACAAATGGGAACATTATCACAAAAGTCCTGCCTGTCAGAACTCTCATCTCATAAGCACATCTCTGTTTCTCATGATGCTTTTAACTTTCTATAGCAAGTAAATTGCAGCTCCCCTCAATGAGACCATCAGTGATACAAAGGTAGAAATGCTCAGTAAGATATCTAACAGGTCTGGAGACCTGGATCTAGAAGAGGCAAATTATGGAGATCCCAATTTAGGGGTCAGCTGCAAAAAGCTGATCACTCAAGTAATAAGATTTAATAAAAAGGGAAAATGTGCTGACTGAAAGAAAAAAGTGTAGAACATCTAGGGTACCTACAGTGGAAGTGAATATAACACAAAAGACTAAGCAAGTGTCATGAGCGTGATGGGTAAAAGAAACAGTACCCACAAACGCATGGAGGCTTAACAACATGCTCCTAAATAATCAATGGATCAATGAACAAATTAAAATAGAGATCAAGGAATATATGGAAACAAATGAAGACAACAACATAAAGCCCCAACTTCTGTGGGACGCAGCGAAAGCAGTCTTAAGAGGAAAGTATATAGTGATCCAGGCACACTTAAAGAAGGAAGAACAATCCCAAATGAATAGTCTAACATCACAAATATTGAGACTGGAAAAAGAAGAACAAATGAGGCCTAAAGTCAGCAGAAGGAGGGACATAATAAAGATTAGAGAAGAAATAAACAAAATTGAGAAGAATAAAACAATAGCAAAAATCAATGAAACCAAGAGCTGGTTCTTCGAGAAAATAAACAAAATAGATAAGCCTCTAGCCAAACTTATTAAGAGAAAAAGAGAATCAACACACATTAACAGAATCAGAAATGAAAACGGAAAAATCATGACAGACTCCACAGAAATACAAAGAATTATTAAAGACGACTATGAAAACCTATATGCCAACAAGCTAGAAAACTTAGAAGAAATGGACAACTTCCTGGAAAAATACTACCTTCCAAGACTGACCAAGGAAGAAACACAAAAGTTAAACAAACCAATTACGAGCAAAGAAATTGAAACGGTAATCAAAAAACTACCCAAGAACAAAACCCCCGGGTCAGACAGATTTACCTCAGAATTTTATCAGACATACAGAGAAGACATACCTATTTTCCTTAAAGTTTTCCAAAAAATAGAAGAGGAGGGAATACTCCCAAACTCATTCTATGAAGCCAACATCACCCTAATACCAAAACCAAGCAAAGACACCACCAAAAAAGAAAATTACAGACCAATATCCCTGATGAACATAGATGCAAAAATACTCAACAAAATATTAGCAAGCAGAATTCAACAGCATATCAAAAGGATCATATACCATGACCAAGTGGGATTCATCCCAGGGATGCAAGGATGGGACAACATTCAAAAATCCATCAACATCCGCCACATCAACAAAAAGAAGGACAAAAACCACATGATCATCTCCATAGATGCTGAAAAAGCATCTGACAAAATTCAACATCCATTCATGATAAAAACTCTCAGCAAAATGGGTATAGAGAGCAAGTACCTCAACATAATAAAGGCCATATATGATAAACCCACAGCCAACATCATACTGAACAGCGAGAAGCTGAAAGCTTTTCCCCTGAGATTGGGAACAAGACAGGGATGCGCACTCTCCCCACTGTTATTTAACATAGTACTGGAGGTCCTAGCCACGGCAATCAGACAAAACAAAGAAATACAAGGAATCCAGATTGGTAAAGAAGTTAAACTGTCACTATTTGCAGATGACATGATATTGTACATAAAAACCCCTAAAGACTCCACTCCAAAACTACTAGAACTGATATCGGAATTCAGCAAAGTTGCAGGATCAAAATTAACACACAGAAATCTGTGGCTTTCCTATACACTAACAATGAATGAATAGAAAGAGAAATCAGGGAAACAACTCCATTCACAATTGCATCAAAAGGAATAAAATACCTAGGAATAAACCCAACCAAAGAGGTGAAAGACCTATACCCTGGTAACTACAAGACACTCTTAAGAGAAATTAAAGGGGACACTAACAAATGGAAACTCATCCCATGCTCTTGGCTAGGAAGAATTAATATCACCAAAATGGCCATCCTGCCCAAAGCAATATACAGATTTGATGCAATCCCTATCAAATTACCAGCAACATTCTTCAATGAATTGGAACAAATAGTTCAAAAATTCATATGGAAACACCAAAGACCCCGAATAGCCAAAGCAATCCTGAGATGGAAGAATAAAGTAGGAGGGATCTCACTCCCCAACTTCAAGCTCTAGTACAAAGCCATAGTAATCAAGACAATTTGGTGCTGGCACAAGAACAGAGCCACAGACCAGTGGAACAGATTAGAGACTCCAGACATTAACCCAAACATATATGGTCAATTAATATTTGATAAAGGAGCCATGGACATACAATGGCAAAATGACAGTCTCTTCAACAGATGGTGCTGGCAAAACTGGACAGCTACATGTAAGAGAATGAAACTGGACCACTGTCTAACCCCATATACAAAAGTAAATTCGAAATGGATCAAAGACCTGAATGTAAGTCATGAAACCATAAAACTCTTAGAAAAAATCATAGGCAAAAATCTCTTAGACATAAACATGAGTGACCTCTTCTTGAACATATATCCCCAGGCAAGGAAAACAAAAGCAAAAATGAACAAGTGGGACTATATTAAGCTGAAAAGCTTCTGTACAGCAAAAGACACCATCAATAGAACAAAAAGGAACCCTACAGTATGGGAGAATATATTTGTAAATGACAGATCCGATAAAGGGTTGACATCCAAAATATATAAAGAGCTCACCCACCTCAACAAACAAAAAACAAATAATCCAATTAAAAAATGGGCAGAGGAACTGAACAGACAGTTCTCCAGAAAAGAAGTTCAGATGACCAACAGACATATGAAAAGATGCTCCACATTGCTAATTATCAGAGAAATGCAAATTAAAACAACAATGAGATATCACCTCACACCAGTAAGGATGGCCACCATCCAAAAGACAAACAACAACAAATGTTGGCGAGGTTGTGGAGAAAGGGGAACCCTCCTACACTGCTGGTGGGAATGTAAATTAGTTCAACCATTGTGAAAAGCAGTATGGAGGTTTCTCAAAATGCTCAAAATAGACTTTCCATTTGACCCAGGAATTCCACTTCTAGGAATTTACCCTAAGGATGCAGCACTCCAGTTTGAAAAGGACAGATGCACCCCTATGTTTATCGCAGCACTATTTACAATAGCCAAGAAATGGAAGCAACCTAAGTGTCCATCAGTAGATGAATGAAGATGTGGTACATATACACAATGGAATATTATTCAGCCATAAGAAGAAAACAAATCCTACCATTTGCAACAACATGGATGGAGCTAGAGGGTATTATGCTCAGTGAAATAAGCCAAGCAGAGAAAGAGAAATACCAAATGATTTCACTTATCTGTGGAGTATAAGGACAAAGGAAAAACTGAAGGAACAAAACAGCAGCAGAATCACAGAACACAAGAATGGACTACCAGGTACCAAAGGGAAAGGGACTGGGGAGGATGGTTGGGTAGGGAGGGATAAGGGGGTGGGGAGAAGAAAGGGGGTATTATGATTAGCATGCATAATGTGGGGGGTGGGAGAAAGGGGAGAGCTGTGCAACACAGAGAAGACAAGTAGTGATTCTACAACATTTTGCTATGCTGATGGACAGTGACTGTAATGGGATGTGTGGGGGAGACTTGGTATAGGGGAGAGCCTAGTAAACATAATATTCTTCATGCAATTGTAGATTAATGATAACAGAAAAAAAAAACAAGAGAAAGAAAAGGGGGATTACTCCCTGATAGGATAAAACTAACTGCAAATCAATGATTAATGCATGCTTTACATATCCTTAATTTTGATCTTTTAAAGGGTATCAGATGATCAGCTATGGAAGTATATTTTTCTGATAATATTCCTTTCTCTTAAAAAAAAAAAAAGCAGTTCCTGGGTGGTGACCTCCAATAGGTTCTTCACAATGGTATAAAGGTCTTATCAAAGTGTGGGCAAAGGGTTTGTTTGTGTTTATACAGAGGATCAAAGCCTAATTAGGCTACACAGAAAACGAATTAAGATACGATATGAAGAAGAACTTCCAACATCAACATCCTCTGGAAGAGTCATTCCAGAAGATGAACATCAAAAAACTTCAACAAAGATCTTGGCGCTGCTGCAGTTGTAGCTGCAGTCATCCCACCGGTTCCTGGACTTGCCATTGGAATGAAGAAGGAGATATCTAAGCTGGCCTGTGCATACAGTAATACAACAAATTTGACTGGATCTATACTGTCAGAACTCAACCAAGAATTAGGAGAAATGCAAATTGCAGTGCTCCAAAATCGTGCGACTATAGACTATCTACTGTTAAAAGAACACATGGGATGTGAACAGTTCCCAGGAATGTGTTGTTTCAATTTGTCTGATTTTTCTCAAACTATTCAAATTCAGTTAGACAATATCCATCATATCATTGATAAGTTTTCACAAATACCTAAGGTATCTAACTGGTTTTCTTGGTTACACTGGATATGGCTGGTAACTGTAGGTCTGCTTTTGTTATGAGCTGTATTCCTATTATGTTAATGTATGTGCGCAATTTAATTAGTAGTTTAAAACCTACACATGCTTATGTTACTCTACAAAAAGATGTCAAAGAAATAATCAATCTTCCCATGTTTTCTTCCATCTGCTATTTCTATAGCTTTTCTTCTTCCTTCCTAATTACAACCCTTTAGAAGAATTAGTGCCTCATATCGAAAATTACCGAGTATCACAATTCTTCCAAGTGGTAAAGATACCTCAACACAAATGCTGGGCATAGAAGCCACAGGGCATAAATCTGAAAAGAAGTAAAAAGCTAACCTTTTCAAAGAATATTGCTTCTCTCTCACTTACCAACTTTACATTTCCCTGTATGGCCCCGGAAGACGACTGGTTAGCCAGAGACGGGTAAGATTCCTCAAGGGAGGAACAACCTAAGACAGGCACAGTCACAGGGGGGCCATCAGGAGAGAAATTGGGGATCAACAGAGGGGAGGCTGAGAACCTCACCCCCCCTGTTTTGAGAGAAATCTTCTGTATCCGTGGATGTTTTGTTGCCCTTGTCTAGCTTGGATTAATACTCAGTCTATAGGCACAGACCTGATCATCTACATTTGCCCTCTTACAGCACTAAATTTTGTTTTCTACCTTTATCTTGCATCTACCTACCACTTCAGCATTTTATTTAATAATAATAATAATAATATTAAATAATAATAAGGGAGAAATGTGGGACTCACATATAAATCAAGTATAAAAATCAAACAAATAATCATATCTGACTTGATTGTTTATAGTTCATGATGCATGATCAAAACCAAAAGTTTCTGTGATATAACTGCCCTTGCACTGTTCACCATGTAAGAACTTATTCACTATGTAAGACCTTGTTCACCATGTAAGAACTTGTTTGTTATGCTTCAGAAGATTGGATACTGTTGAGATATAGGCTTGGCGTTGATTAATGACTGTACATTGAGTCCCCTATACAGAATTTTATTGTTGTTAACAACCATTTGATTAATAAATATGAGAGATGCCCTCTCAAAAAATAAATAAATAAAAAAGAAACAGTACCATAAGAATGTTGAAAATCAAGGGAGGAGAAAATGGTAATATGTGGGGGAGGGTTGAGATGACTTAATGTTGCAGAGACTATGATGAGAGAAAAAGACTGAGCAAAATCCATTGTTTCTGTTTCTGTTTTTTAACTAAAAGAGTTTTGGTTATTTCTTGAGGGAGTATTCAAAAGCTGAGAAATAAGTGAGAATGAAAAAACTGAAAGAGCAATTTCAGACTCTTTTTCCAAGAAATGTAGTAGTAGCAGAAGGACAGGCTAGAGCATGCAAGCACTACAGAATCAAAGCAAGCTCTTTAGGGCTGGTGATGATGTTTGAGGTGTTTGTGGGGGATGAGAAAGAGCCCTGTTTTGGGGGATAGAAAGATGAAGGGGGTGCTGGGAAAGATAAGAATGGAGAAATGTGAAAGACAGAAGGAGAGCAAGGCAGAGAGTGAGAGAGATGGAGAGATGGAGGGAGACAGAGAGGGAGAGAGGAACAGGAAGCGGGGAGCAGGAGAGAGATTGAGACTGACTAGGATTTGGCCAACTGTTTGAACCAGGGAATGGGTGAAAATGAGAAATTACAAAAGTGCAGTTAGTACCTGCAAACCAAAGGGATGGTGTGTCACCAAAAATAAGAAGAGCAGACCAAGGCAAAAGTAGGGTTCAATTTACAATATGCAGCCACCAAAAGAAATCTTAGTTATTGAATGAATGAATTCATTCATCAAAATCCAAATACTTGACTTGTTTAAGCAATATATCTACCAACTTGTCAATGCATTTTATCTGGAGGACAAAATTAAAATTAAAGTAAAACTAACTTTCAATTTAGAGTTTCCAGGTAAAATAAAGGATGCTCAGCCATAAGTAAATCTTAAATAAACAATGAATAATATTTTTAGTATACTAAAATATATACTTATATTAAAAAATTGTTCATTATCTGAAATTCACAAACAACTGGGACTTTTCTTTTTTTGGCTAAATCTGGTGATGCTATTTCAGTAAGTCATAGGCTGTTTTGAGTAATACTAGCATGTAGAAAACAGAAAATGCACTGGGCCCGGATTATATGGATAAACTAAGATAAGCTTTAAGGGAGCAATGAAGAAGAATAAAACAACAATTTTATTTGAAATTTCCTCAGAGAAATAAAATGTGTCCACTTAAATATTAACGAATAATACCAGGTAGTAAAGAAAGTGTCCAAATGAATGGGACAAACATTGGTAAATGAGAAGAGGGGCTAATAAGTTTCACAGAGCACAGCAAAAGTGAAAAAGAAAAGACTGGTTCTTGTAAAACTCATACTCAAAAAACAGTAGAAGGAAGAGTGGCAGGACAACAAAACCAGGATGGAATGTTGGGGAGAGAAACGAAAGCTATTGGAAAAGGGAGTAAAAGCAACACACGTTGGACTGAATTGGCTTCTGTACAGGCAGAAGCAAAGAGGTAC
This sequence comes from Manis javanica, assembly GCF_040802235.1. NCBI lineage: Eukaryota > Metazoa > Chordata > Mammalia > Pholidota > Manidae > Manis > Manis javanica. Next base: position 116,665,310 of record NC_133160.1, read on the forward strand.
AAATGTTAGGGAGACACCACGACCAAGGCGCTGAGTCAGGGACACAGGAACGCTTTATTCACTCATCAAATAAGTCTTTACTCAAAACTTCCCGAATGGAGAAACTAGCAGTGTGTGGACCAGATGGGCCAATGCAGATTGTGCACATGGGCAGCGAGAAAGGAGTGTAAAGGAAATGGGACCGATGGCTGAGGATCTTAACTAAGCTCAGTTTCATGAAAAGAGATTTCAATCTTTTCTGGATATCATTTTCTAGAGAATTACTGTATTTGCATTGAGTGGATTTGTTTGTAAGTCATGAAAGTGGAATGTATACCAAGGGATTAATTTTAAAATACATAATATGATAGCATCCACCCCAAAGACAAAATGAGGGATGTACGAGAGAGGACGGGCAAAATATAGGAAGTCATTGAAGCTAGCTAGTGATGGCATATGGGGATTCACTACACTATTCTATTTGAGCGCATGTTTAAATTTTCCATAAAATTTTTAAAATTACGAACAGATAATATTCAAGAAGATTTAAGGATAGAAGGGCTTTTGCACTTGACTTTCTTAATCAGAGGAAATCACAAGGATGCTATGCACAGATTAATATGACATTCCATTGTCCATGAAAACGAGTGTTAATTCCTAGAATCACCCAGAAGGTACATCAAATCAAAGCACTTTCACTTCCATGTCTGACTGCCAAGCAGAATTTATGAGACTGTAATAGTTCTTAGCTCCAAGATTAACATTATCTCCATGCAGATATGATATACTTCTCTGTATTAGGCAAAAAATAGAAATTAAAGATTCTACATTGCTCTCCTTGAATACTGAGAAAATATGTGCCTTTTAAAATATATATAAATGAGGGCAATGCAACAAATAAAAGTGTCAAGGTTAAGTAGTGAAAGTACTCATTTAGGGTTTTTTTCCCTGCAGTGGATAAGCCAGATTCACAATAATCTATAGTCTTACACTTTGATCTACAGGATGCCTCTGAGTTGCACTTGTCCACAATTATATGTACTACTGTGAAATATCAAAACAAAGTGGTTATTCTGCTTGTGATTAAGATAGAGAAAGTTGTCACTCCCAACCTCACAAACAAAGCAAGCTGGATAAGCTAGCAAATCATCACTTTACAAAATCCACCAGAGAGATGAGGATGCAAAGAAACCTAAATAAACTCAAAAAAACATTATAAGACCTTCATGGGAAAGAAGAAATTCATGGCTGCCTCATCCTTGGCAGATTAGCAGTTGAAGATAAACTGTAGATGTAGGTGAGGAGAAATTAGCCAAATATTGAATGAATTTTAAATGGCTGCATGTACACTACCATGAGCTATTAGAATTCCAAGGAGCCCTAAGAATACACTGAGCCTGTATCCACTCAACAAACTTTCTCATGATCTTTGCCAAGTGCACAGGTAATATAGAAAATGCTGGAGGGTAGACTGGAGAGCTGAGAGAAATCCCTCCTTGGACATAGAGTCTCCACCAAATGTAAGAAAGCCCCTTTCCTAAAATGGGAGTCTGGGTGGATGAGCTGAGAGAAAGCCCTCTGAGGCATTCAGGGACCTCTGAAACGGCTAAGCCATCTGCCCTCTGAAGGTTGGGGGCAGTGCATCTGGGCAAAGACAGAGCTCCCATGGCTCAGAAAACTGGGGCACAAAACAAGATATGGAGCATTCCACAGGACTTTCTAAGATGATCAATTTGTTCACAGCATATCTTGTTTTAGGTAGTGGTTATATGAGTGTGTAACATCATCAAAATTCATTGCAATGAACTGGGATGTTTTAAGGTATGCCTCAATTTAATAAATTTAAAAAAAGGAATCTAATGTGAAAAACAAATCCTAACTGATTCATTTAATCACCTGCTCAGAAGAGACTGACATTAGATTTTGAAATCTTGTCTCTCCCTCTGAGAGCTGGTAAGTGGAAGGAAGCCAGCATACCTTAATGTTCATTGTGTAGATACAGTGTGGGTTAATTGGTTGGTCTCAAAGTTTAAAGTAACCTTTTAAAGAATTTTATCTGTAGGTTAAAGGAATTTTCCAAGAGAGAAATCTCTGAGAATATCATGAGAAGAATTAAAGATGCAATGATGCCACCAATAAATGGAAATAATGGACAATCTGCCTTTTTATCTTGAGGGATGGCTACTCTGGAGTTGTAATCTCTATTGTCATGCTCAAATGCCCTGTGTTATCTGCTGTTTCCCCCTGAAAACACACCCATGCTCCTATGCCCCAGCCCCAGGACAGACCACAGCAGGTAGGAGGCTGATCCCCTCCCACCTTCCAGGCAGACCTGGGGCCTGGCAGTCCTGCTCAGCCATGGGATACCTGAAGAGACCCGCCCTTGCCCTGCTCCTCCCTAGCTTCCCGGCAATACAGTGGGGCTCCTCTTGTTGGAAAAACAAAAATCAAACAAATAAAACTCTAGGTCACATACTACTAGGAAGAAGATAACCTTTCTTCACGCTCATGAAGCTGAAGAGAAAAGGTGTCCTCTTGTTACAGGACACCACAGGGCTCTGTGTGAGGGAGTCTTACTGGTGCCCAGGGGCTGCGTTTCACTGTGACAGACTTTCTATCATGTTCTAATTATGACTGAATGGAAAGAAGGGAATAAGCCTGATGACTCTAAGTCCTGGGACAGGCTCAGTGTGGCAGAGCCATCATGGCTGCACAGACAGAGGGCACAGGAGCCTGTCAGAAGCAGTGGCTTCCAATTTCTTCTCTCCACCAACCATAGTTATGGTGGCAACATGGCCTCATGTAATGATAATGCCACCTAAATGGAGTAACACCAGCACCTAATAATGACTGGGAGATAATGTGCGAGCTGTTAGAAGTCCAACGTATTTATTAGTTGGTTATTTATATTATCTTTGAAGTAAATACTATTATCATCACCATTTCATAGATGGGGAACAGAAGGTGCCACAGCCTGGTAAGCAGCAGAACCCTGCATCTGAAACCAGGCAGTCTGACATAAAAAAATTAGCATCTGAAAGTCCTTCATGAAACACTATGCTGTTTCCACACATAATGGAAACAGGTAGATTTTGGAGTTAAAAAGCTCTGAGTTTAGATGATATGATACTGTACATAAAAAACCCTAAAGATTCCACTCCAAAACTACTAGAACTGATATCGGAATACAGCAAAGTTGCAGGATACAAAATTAACACACAGAAATCTGTAGCTTTCCTATACACTAACAACGAATCAATAGAAAGAGAAATCAGGAAAACAATTCCATTCACCATTGCATCAAAAAGAATAAAATACCTAGGAATAAACCTAACCAAAGAAGTGAAAGACTTATACTCTGAAAACTACAAGTCACTCTTAAGAGAAATTAAAGGGGACACTAATAAATGGAAACTCATCCCATGCTCATGGCTAGGAAGAATTAATATCGTCAAAATGGCCATCCTGCCCAAAGCAATATACAGATTTGATGCAATCCCTATCAAATTACCAGCAACATTCTTCAATGAATTGGAACAAATAATTCAAAAATTCATATGGAAACACCAAAGACCCCGAATAGCCAAAGCAATCCTGAAAAAGAAGAATAAAGTAGGGGGGATCTCACTCCCCAACTTCAAGCTCTACTACAAAGCCATAGTAATCAAGACAATTTGGTACTGGCACAAGAACAGAGCCACAGACCAGTGGAACAGATTAGAGACCCCAGAAATTAACCCAAACATATATGGTCAATTAATATTTGATAAAGGAGCCATGGACATACAATGGCAAAATGACAGTCTCTTCAACAGATGGTGCTGGCAAAACTGGACAGCTACATGTAGGAGAATGAAACTGGACCATTGTCTAACCCCGTATACAAAGGTAAACTCAAAATGGATCAAAGACCTGAATGTAAGTCATGAAACCATCAAACTCTTAGAAAAAATCATAGGCAAAAATCTCTTAGACATAAACATGAGTGACCTCTTCTTGAACATATCTCCCCGGGCAAGGAAAACAACAGCAAAAATGAGCAAGTGGGACTACATTAAGCTGAAAAGCTTCTGTACAGAGAAAGACACCATCAATAGAACAAAAAGGAACCCTACAGTATGGGAGAATATATTTGAAAATGACAGATCCGATAAAGGCTTGACGTCCAGAATACATAAAGAGCTCACACGCCTAAACAAGCAAAAAACAAATAACCCAATTAAAAAATGGGCAGAGGAATTGAACAGATAGTTCTCCAAAAAAGAAATACAGATGGCCAAGAGACACATGAAAAGATGCTCCACATCGATAATTATCAGAGAAATGCAAATTAAAACTACAATGAGGTATCACCTCACACCAGTAAGGATAGCTGCCATCCAAAAGACAAACAACAACAAATGTTGGCGAGGCTGTGGAGAAAGGGGAACCCTTCCTACACTGCTGATGGGAATGTAAATTAGTTCAACCATTGTGGAAAGCAGTATGGAGGTTCATCAAAATGCTCAAAACAGACCTACCATTTGACCCAGGAATTCCACTCCTAGGAATTTACCCTAAGAACGCAGCAATCAAATTTGAGAAAGATAGATGCACCCCTATGTTTATCGCAGCACTATTTACAATAGCAAAGAATTGGAAGCAACCTAAATGTCCATCGGTAGATGAATGGATAAAGAAGATGTGGTACATATACACAATGTAATACTACTCAGCCATAAGAAGTGGAAAAATCCAACCATTTGCAGCAACATGGATGGAGCTGGAGAGTATTATGCTCAGTGAAATAAGCCAAGCGGAGAAAGAGAAATACCAAATGATTTCACTCATCTGAGGAGTATAGGAACAAAGGAAAAACTGAAGGAACAGAACAGCAGCGGAATTACAGAACCCAAAAATGGACTAACAGGTACCAAAGGGAAAGGAACTGGGGAGGATGGGTGGGCAGGGAGGGATAAGGGGGGAGAAAAAGAAGGGGAGTATTAAGATTAGCATGCATGGGGGGAGGGAGAAAGGGGAGGGTGGGCTGCACAACACAGAGAAGACAAGTAGTGACTCTACAACATTTTGCTAAGCTGATGGACAGTAACCGTAATGTGGTTGTTAGGGGGGACCTGATATAGGGGAGAGCATAGTAAACATAGTATTCTTCATGTAAGTGTAGATTAAAAATTAAAAAAAAAAAAAAAAGAAAGAAAGAAAGAAAAGGGGGATTACTCCTTGACAGGATAAAACTACTGGTAAATCAAAGATCAACGCATGCTTTAAATATCCTTAATGTTGATCACTTAAAGGGTGTCAGATGATCAGCTATGGAGGTACTCTTTTCTGATAATATTCCTTTCTCTTAATTAAAAAAAAAAAAAAAAGCAGTTACTGTGTGCTGACCTCCAATGAGTTCTGCACAGTGGTATAGAGGGCATGTCAAAGTGTGGGCAAAGGGTCTGTTTGTTTCTATGCAGAAGATCAAGGCCTAGCTTGGATACCCAGAAAATGAACTAAGATACGATATGAGGAGGAGCTTCCGGCATCAGCACTCTCTGGAGGACTTGTGCCGGGGGATGATCATCAAAAAGCCTCCACAGGGATCCGGACGATGCTGCGGTTGTGGCTGCATCCAGCCCACCGTCTCCTGGACTTGCCATAGGAATGAGGAGGGAGATGTCTAGGCTGGCATGTGCATACAGTGAGACAACGAATTTGACCGGATCTGTACTGTTGGAACTCAACCAGGAGTTGGGAGGGGTGCAAGTTGTAGCACTCCAAAATCTCATGACTATAGACTATCTATGGTTAAAAGAACATATGGGATGTGAACAGATCCCAGAAATGGGCTGCTTTAATTTGTCTGATGGTTCAAGTACAGTTGGACAATATCCATCATATCATAGATAAATTTTCACAAATGCCTAGGGTGCCTAAATGGTTTTCTTGGCTTCACTGGAGATGGATGGTAATTATAGATTTGCTTTGTTTATGTCACCGTATTCCTATTATGTTAATATGTGTGTGCAAATTAGTTAGTAGTTTAAAACCTATACATTCTTAAGGTACTATACAAGAAGATATGTCAAAGAAATAATCAATCCTCCCATGTTTCCTTCATATGCCACATCTATAGCTTTTCTTCTTCCTTCCTAATTACAACCCTTAAATAGAATTCGTGCCTCATATCGAATTTACCGAGTATCATAATTCCTCCAGGTGGTAAAGATACCTCGAGACAAGTGCTGGGCATAGAAGCCACAGGGCATAAATCTGCAAAGAAGTAAAAAGCTAACCTTTGCAAACAATATGGCTTCTCTCTCACTTACCAACTTTACATTTCCCTGTATGGCCCCGGAAGATGACTGGTTAGCCAGAGACGGGTAAGATTCCTCAAGGGAGGAACAACCTAAGACAGGCACAGTCACAGAGGGGCCATCAGGTGAGAATTTGGGGATCAACAGAGGTGAGGCTCAGAACCTCACCCCCCCTGCTTTGAGAGAAATCTTCTGCATCCGTGGATGTCTTGCTGCCCTTGTCTAGCCTGGATTAATACTTAGTCCATAGGCACACACCTGATCATCTGATCATCTACATTTGCCCTCTTACAGCACTAAACTATGTTTTCTACCTTTATCTTGCATCTACCTACCACTTCAGCATTTTATTAAAAATAAAAATAATAATAATAATAGGAGAAATGTGGGATCAACATATAAATCAAGTACAAAAATCAAACGAATATTCATATTTGACCTGATTGTTTATAGGTCATAATGCATGATCAAAACCGAAAGTTTCTGTGATGAATGCCCTTGTACTGTTCACCATGTAAGAATTTATTCACTATGTAAGAATTCGTTCACCATGTAAGAACTTGTTCGTTATGCTTCAGAAGATTGGAGACTGACGAGAATTAGGCTTGAGATGGATTAATGATTGTACATTGAGCGTTGACCCCCCTATACTGAATTTTATTGTTGTTAACAACCATTTGATCAATAAATATGAGAGTTGCCCTCTCAAAAAAAAAATAAAAAGAATAACAAAAAAAAAAGCTCTGAGTTTAAATCATGGTTTGACTATATACTGGTGATACGGCCTTTAGAAGGTTAGATAACCTTTCTAAGCCTCTGTTTCATCTGTAAAACACAGTTAACAACTTACAAATTTATTCTAAGTATTATAAACAGTGTAAAGAGGCTGGCCCTTGGTAGATGCTCAATAAGTGGTAGTTATTACTGATGATACTAAGTAATATTACTTCTTTAATACTCATTTCTAGATCACCTCTCTGTTTTATACATATATATAGTGCATGTGCAAATGACACATAAGAATTGGTATAGCTGGAAAAGGTCAAATGAATAACAGAATAAAAGTTATCCTTTATAATTATACATACACATACATTTTTTCCCTAATTTCTTCTCTAAAGTTGCTCAACACAGCAGCTTAACATTTTAATTAAGGTGTGTAAATGACACACAGGAGGACTGTTGTCCTGGGTACACAGCATTCAGAGGACCTGAAAGGGTAAACATTTCACCTTGCAAATACTGAGGCATCATGGTATACCATCAATACAAGTCTTAGAACCACCCAGACCACAGTTGAAATCTTTCTTCAACTGATTTATGGCTATGTGACCTAGAGCAAGAAAGGTTATTTACCTCCTGGAGCTTCAGTTCCTCTCATCTATAAAGGGGAGATGCCTGGTAGTTTGTGTTAATGATTATAATACATATTAAGGTTTATAGTGATTAGAATATGTGTGAATCACCTGTTCTTGAGTAGCTGCTCTACACATGGTGGCTAAATTATAATCGTTATTGTGACTTTATGTCCTCTATCATCGTCATACCAGAATTCAACCACGACTTCCGTTTGTTTGCCATAAATCTTATAGTGACATTTTATTATATTTATATATCAATTACTAGAGTCACTCCAGGACTTGCTCAAAGGCAGGGCTTAAAAATTCATTAATTTTAAAGCCTTCCTTGATTCATTACAAAAAGAATTAGGTTAGGAGCAATCTCTTTTTAAGTTAGTGAAAGTGAGTGTTCTATTTATTGTTATTGCAAATTAACTTATGGTTTTAATTAATTATGTATTTTTAAAATTTTTAATTAGATTTAAATTTAAATTCTTTGAAGTCAGAAGGTAATCTTTTTCTCTGTTTTAATCAAGTCCTTTTAAGAAGAAGGCTGGCTGGCTCAAAGACTGCAAACTGAATTCTTTTCCACAGGTGGCTTTTACAACATGTACATGCTCTCACATACAATCAAACATGGAAGAAACAGAGAAGCAAAGTTTGGAGAAAATAAGAGAAAATGTTAACCATAAGGGAAGAAGTCAAGAGAGACACAGTACATGAAAACAACAGAGGAAGAGGGTCAAAGAAGTTGTCCAGGAAAGATACAAAACATTTTTTAAAGGGATGTTGTAGGCAGTGATTACATAATATCTGCAGAAGTGTTCTCGTTTCCTGAGAGATGGGCACTCTATCAATACAAGGTATTAGGGTTTCTGTCTTTATAACTGAGAGATTGATATTCTCTGGTAAGATTCCATATCCAGTGTAGAATGAACACAATTGGAAGTCTGAAACAGCACTTTCCCCTTTTTCTCTAACACAAAAGTCTCCTTCCAGTCTGTGATCTTCCATGCAAAACAGCTAATTTTTATAGCTTCGTTCCAGTCTCTTAAAGATCCTTGGTTACAAGCCATGGGAAAGGATATCATGTGACAGAGGCACGGTCCTTTCTAAGTGACAGGGGAAATGTCCTGCTACAATTGCCCTCAGTGAAGAGAACACAGCACCATTTGGTGGTCAGAATTCTTAATCGTACTAGAAAAACAGAGGATATTGTGCTCTCATTTTTGACTTCCCTCATTTTCCCCTGTGAAAATATTTCAAGGTGACAACGGGATATAGCAGTTACATTCCTCAGAAGGTTTATAAACATGTAGTAGGAGAAAATAGTCACTTCAGTTCAAAACAAAAAGTAAAATAAAGCTTACTAGAGCAAAGAAAGTGCTTTATTGTACCTCCACTACCACTGATTATTAAATGTGTTCCTGCTAGGACTGCTGAATGACAGGAGACATCATATTATGACTATTGTAATTAGAGTACACAATATGCAAGTTGTTTAAATATAAGTCACATACTGTGGCAGTAGAAGAAATGGTTGGCAGATCCTCTGGAGCCAATATGGTGTCATTGGATATTGAGATATTAGCTGTAAGAAAAAGACAATTTTTTTTACTATAAGATAAAAGAAAAATTATCTAAATGCATAATTAGGAATCTAAAAGAGCCATCTTCGATAACAACATAAGGGCACAATAAATTTTTATTTATTATAACTGTATTCACCTTTCACCTAGATAAATAACCAAAGATTCGGACACATCTAATAAGATATACTGGCAAATATTTAAGGAAATGGTATTAAAAATTTGTTTCAGGTTTCAAAAAAACAAAAACAAAAAGCTTCTATACTAAAAGGCACTTGATATATTTTTCCAGGTGGAAGAAATGGCTGTTACTAAGTGAGTTGATGAAGGACTTCATGCACAGTCAAATCTCACAAACTGGAGCTTTATTAATTAAGAATTAACTGATTTGGAATTATTTGGAAATTTAGACTGTATATGAGGAAGTCTACTTTAAAAAATGTGTGAAAATTAAAAAGTACTAAATACACAAACTATATAAATACAGTGGGATAAAGATTTAATTTAAAAAATTATCTTAACATAATTTGGCATCATTTATAGATTTATTAAGATGACCCTTGCAGAAGAACCTAATTTATTTATAAAACCATTATTCCTCTTGGAAATAGTTCATTGCTATTTTTTCTCTATAGGTCTAAAACATAGTACTTAAAAAACATTCTGTAACTAAAATATTTTTCTTTCTCAGATAAGCCATTTTCTTATTATATGAAGCTTTTTATATTATAAAATAAATTGTTACTCAGAATCTCTAAACTTATGGAAATACTGTGAAATAACACATCAGGACTTTTTGTCTTTGAAAATCACAATTCATTTTTTTCTTAATTGAAGTATTGTTGATATACAATTTTATGTTTGTTTCAAATGTACAACACAGTGGTTCAACAGCTACCCAGATTATTAAATCCTCACCCATTCTAGTGTGGCAATGTAGAAAGATGTTGCAGCATCGTTGGCTACATTGAACTACTGTCCCTGTGACCAATTTATATTATAATTGCAAATTATTGTGCCCCTTTATGCCCCTCACCTCTGCCCCTCACCCACCCTAAGCCCTCCCCCTTGGTAACTATTAGTCACTTCTCAGTGTCTCTGTGTCTAATGCTGTTTTTCTCCTTTTGTTTGCTTTGTTTTTTTATTCCACAAATAAGTGAAATAATATCATATTTGTCTTTCTCTGCCTGGCTTATTTTACTGAGCCTAATACTCACTAGATCCATCCACATTGCTGCAAATGGCAGGATTCCTTTTCTTTTTATGGCTGAATAATATTCCATTGTGTATATGTACCACCTCTTCTTTTTCCCTTCATCTTTTGATGGACACATAGGGTTGCTTCTATATCTTGACTATTGCAAAAAGTGTGGCAATAAATATAAGGGTGCATATGTCTTTCTGACTCCTGGATTTTGTTTTCTTTGGGTAAATTACTAGAAGTGGAATTACTGGATTGAATGGTATTTCTATTTCTAGTTTTTTGAGGAGACTTCATACTGCTTTCCACATGGTTGCACCAACTTGCAGTCCCACTAACAGTGTAGAAGGGTCCCCACATCCTCACCAACATTTATTATTTCTTGTCTTTTGGATAGTGACCATTCTAAACACGGTGAGGTGATATCTCTTGTGGTTTTGATTTGCATTTCCCTGATGATTAGCGATCACATACTTAATTGATCATCTAGATTGCTATTAATGGCCCCTGAGCACCACCTGCCTACCCCCACCCCGAAGCCCCCAGGATGCCTTTTTAGTTTGCCATCTATTGGTTCCTGTCTATGTAAAAAACTTTCAAGGGGAAACAAATAGGTTTATCTAACTGTTGAAATTTAGAAAATCCCTGAGGGAAGACTAGAAGGGGCATGTCTTGGTCACTTTTTCCCCAGAAACTTCCCAAACTGGCACTTAACTAACAAAAACTTAGAAGTATTTCTTTATTATTCAACCTTAAAAAAGAAGGAAATCCTGCCATTTCTAAAAACATGGAAGAAACTGGAGGGCAATATGGTAAGTGAAATAAGCCAGAAGATGACAAATATTGCCTGGTACCATTTATTGATGAAATCTAAAAAAGAAAGTCAAATGCAAACAAACTGTGAATGGAATGGTGTTACTACGAACTGGAGAGTGGGGAAAATAGGGAGAGGTTGGTAAAAGGGTACGAACTTTCAATTATAAGAGGCATAAGGTCTGAGGGTCTAATATATAACATGGTGACTATAGTTGCTGCATTTTATAAATGAAATTTGCTAAGAAAGTAGAACTTAAATGTTCTCACCAAATAAAATAAATATGTGAAGAGATTGATGTGTTAATTTGATGGAAATCCTTTCACAAACACATACATATATGAACTTATTACATTGCACACTTCAAATATATTACAATTTTATTGGTTAATTATACTTCAATAGATTTAAAAATACATTTCTTTACTGTCAATAAAAGAAGCTAGGAAAGGAGCCATTTAATGATTACAAATTTAAAGGCAAGAGAAATTAAATAAGGAAACAAATAAAAGGGGGGAAAATTAGTTTGAGTTTTCCTCAATTTTGGAATCCATTCTGATCTTTGAAGGTCCTGGAATTGTAAAACTTCTAACCTAAAGCTAGCTGCTGCCAGGGCTTCCCTATTTTCTTGGCATCTTTTCTTATTTTCTGTTTCATTACAGTTCACAGAAAGAATCAAAATGGGCTAAAGACACTTGCCAAGCAACAAAATCAAATACAATTCATTCCCAAAAGGAAGATGTTTGTAAACTACTAATAATAAAATCTAGATTTTTGTTACTATTTTGCTCTCAAAAGTTTAAAGTACATTTTCTTACATTAGTCCCTTTGCTCATTTAAAACATGAGAGCATGTAACAGGTATACTTTATTACCTGTTTTGTGTTGGATGGGACTCTGAAACAAAATACTCCAGGTTTCTTGCCCAAGACAATAAATCCATCCAGAAGTAGAGATGCTACCAAAACTTTGCTTGGCATTCTTTCATTTCCCACCCAGTATTTCTAGCCTTCAAAGTTAAAGTGATTTATGTGGCACAGAATTCAAGGTGGGATAGTTAGATGATGTGAATCTCAAATGTGAGCTGAAATGTCTACCCCGTCCAAGGGTTTGAAGGAAAACAGTCTATGTAAACTCATAGGCACTATTTAGATGGTGTCAGGGAAGCTTTTCTTCCTGAGCTAGACTCCTTAATGGAATTTTTTGAGCTTCCTGTCACAAGAGAGTGAAGGTCTTCTTGCAACACACTTTTCCAATAAAAACAAGGAGGAAGGAGTGAGGGGGGAAAGATATTCAAGGTTCCTTCTTTGTTAAATAAATGACAGGTAACAAAGACCACAAACTAAAAATAGGATTCCAATCTGAACTTTTAGTATTTGTTTTTCCATGTTCTGGACATATGTCAATTCTGTGTATCTAAATTCCTTTTACCTTATCAGTTTTCCTCTGAGACAAGCTATTAAAGCACATTGGTTCTCAAAATCCCAAAGACCAAAAAGACAGTAAAAAATATGAACTTTTACTACTTATTTTAATAAGTAGCTGCTTCAAGAGGAAGAGTTCAAAATAAACATCTAAACTAGCACTTCCACACAAACGTATTGGCAGAATATGGTAGAATCCATAAATAAGATTAAAAGTATATTCTTTAAGCTCACAGAAGAAAAAAATATCAATTCCAATTGGGAGGCCTGGTTTTGAGAGTCACGGGTCACCATTTGGATCTAGTGGATCCAATGTAAATATTTTGGCAACCAACTGCAGAATGATCAGTGTATACAGAGTTTACAGTATCCTTAATTAGGATTCTGGAAAGGTCAAATAGAAAAGTCCAAATACATTGCACTCTGTCTTCACTATTTGCTAGCACCTTGGCTTATAAACCAAAGAAACTCTACCCTAAGAATTTGGTTAATTTAGAATCGGCCAATTGTCACTGGGACAGTCTATGTCCTGTACTTGGTTTTAGGGAGTTCCCACAGGTTGATAGTTTTATATTCCCTGGATTTTCACTTCTTGATCTTCCTTCCTGTGAATTCTAGTTGATCCTCTGGAACAGGGAAATAAACATTGTCAGTAACAGACATTTAAAAATGTGCCTTGGAGTTTTCCATCTTAAGCTGGCTTTTTTTCTTTATGTTTACTGAAAATCCAGACAAAGAACAGGCTACAGGAACTACAAGCAGAAAAAGGAGGTGACATCCCTGTGTCCATGTTTGTGCACCTCTTGCTGCATCGGGAATATCAATTGCACAGAGTATCAACTGTTCACCTTCTTTATTCTCTAGCGACCTGGCACCAGGGACTACTGTGCTTCACACATCAGCAGTAACTATACCATCAGGAATTTGCACAAAAGCTCAGTTGATGCCAAGATCAAGTACAGACAACAACTGGCCACAAAAGCAGGTGTTTGCTTTGACGTTCCACCACATCACAATGTGGAGAAAGGAGGCCTAGGAGAATTGGGCTGCAATTCCGGCTCCTCCTCTTCCTGGAGCCTAGTGTCCCCAAATTCCCTTGCCACATTATCTAGTGGAAGTTACCTCATTCCTTTTGATCACAGGTCCTTCATTTGTGAAATTGGATTTGAAATCATCCACCTCAAAGGTTACTGTGCAGATTAAATAAGACAACATAGGCCAAACTTAGCACAGTGTCCAGTACTGGGTAAGATCTGACAAATGGCAGCTAAGATTACTACTAGCTTTAAGACTTGGAGAAAGTAGAACATCACCCCTGGAAAGAATGTCAGCTTTCTCAGAAGGTTTATGTGATGGTTAAGTACATATACATTAGAATATATATTAAAATATAGTTTATTAAAATCCCCAAGTAAAATGTCTGGTGCTTGGATACTTGACTGGTGCTTAATAAATGGTAACCAAATGCAAATCTATACCCTCAGCTTAGCTTCTTAGGGTTATAATAATGTGGAACTGATTAACCTGCTCTTAATAGAAAGAATTTATGAGTATTTGCTGTAATAATTAAACTTCAGTGTTTTATTCCATTCTGTTTAATAAAGCAACATCTTATGGAAACTGAGTAACTAGAATAGGTACAAAATAAAATTGAATAAGCTTGTTTGGCCATGTCAGGTTTATTTAAGGGTCCTGGATAATTTGAGAACACAAGTGCCTCTTGATTAAGTCAAATATTTACACTTTAAATTTCCAGATCAATAAAAGGGCAAAAATGGCTTTCATAGAGACAAGGTAAATGAAGAAAATGTTGGAAGAAGTAGCTCTTAGGGAAATTACCAGCCACTCTCTCAGTCTTAAATCTTAAAACAAACAAATTGAAGTTTTTCCTTCACTTTTTCTTGTCATAATTCTTTTTGTTTCCCTAAGTATTTTTATCAAGCCTTACACTTGAGATTTCCATTGTAACTAGGCAAGTTCAAGTCACGGCCCTCTTCAATCCATGGACATTCTTTCCCATGTCCACCTGTGACACCACACTGCAAGTTGAAGAGCTGAGAAACTATCTGCTATGAAGCTGGATATATTCAGCCACTATTTTCACAAAACCTTTTCTTCCATACCTGCCTATCATTACATATAAGATGTGTACAGACATTATTTTGGGGTAAGTTTTCCAAATCTGTTTTTAATAAACCCAGTGCTAGAGAATTATCCAGGTCTGGCCATTACTCAAATTCACTGCTTCTCCTTTTCTGATTCCTGCTAGTGTTATATAGAAATTGATAAAATATAGGTTAGGGCAGTAAGAGGAAAAACCAAAATGATGGATCATTCAAGCATCTATGGTTTTCTCAAAAGACCATCTTACTGTGAATGATAAAATGTCAGCTATACTGGTGCAGTATCCTCACAAAAATTCAACCTAAGTAGGGCTATACCAGAAGACCTTGCACCTCTGCTTTAACCATTAGTCTATGATTTAAATTTGCTATATAATTTAAAGGGAATGACACTTAATAAAAATAAAATGGCATAGAATACAGTGCCGGTCATGGAAGAAAAATTAGGATTACCTTTTACTTCCAAATTTTCTCTTAATGGACTAATTATTAGACACATATTGACTATAATATGGGACCACAGGAGAAATGATCCAGGAGCTCTTTTTAATGGTTATAACATATTGGTGCACAGCATTTATTAAGATAATAGAAAAATTATATAGAAAGAAATGGTAATGAAATTCCACTCTGGTGATAACCATGTTAGAGGATCTTGGAAGCCTCCTCACACTGTCAATAAAACAAAGGTGTGGAAATGAAAGCCATGGCTGCTTCCAGTCACTTGTCTTGATCTTGTTGTTTCACCCCAGTGAAAAAGCCTTATTTTACTTAGAGATACTGAGTGTCTGAGAAAGGCTTTATTCCTCTTAATCATTCATCCATTATTGAGCACGTTCTCCCTGGAACTGTCAACAATGAATCAATAAAATATACCCCATCTGTTAACAATGAATTACAGTGTCTGTCCCCTTGAGGGGATTTTTCTAATTTTGTTTATCATTTTTAGCAAGGTTTCTTTCCCTCCAGATACAAAGCAAACACCTGGTCAGAGAATTAATTTTGATCTTTTCTAAAATATTCACATGTCCCTGATTGTATAGTCACTGCAACCTTGGCACATTAACAAATGAACATAAGTACTAGAGTAGAAACTTATTTCTAAAGTCTAGGTCAAATGAAAATCTGACCTCTGTTTATTCAAAAAGTAATTAATGCTATTTTAAAAACAACACATTTTATAAAAACCAATGGCGGTGTGTGTGTGTGTGTGTGCGTGTGTGTGCGCACATGCATGTATTCTACTTCATTGCAAGTAACACAATTCTTAAACAGCAATGAAACAGGTCCTCAGTAAATTTCTGTTGATGGCAGAAGGGGAAAGAAAAAAAAAGCAAGAGAAGGAGGGGAGAAAAAGGAAGGAGAAAGTCCATGTCCCATTCCCCATTTGCAAAATTCTAGTATGTATGGACTTTTTTTATATATGTACATTTTAAGTTAAGGTATGATTGATATACATTCTTATGAAGGTTTCACATGAAAAACAATGTGGTTACTACATTCACCCATATTATCGAGCCTACCCCCCATATCCCACTGCAGTCACTGTCCATCAGTGTAGTAAGATGAAGATGCCACAGAGTCACTATTTGTCCTCTCTGTGCTACACTGTCTGTCCTCTAATCCCCCCACACCATGTGTACTAATCATAATACCCCTCAATCCCCTTCACCCTCCCTCCTACCCACCCTTCCTCTCCCCTCCCCTTTGGTGACCGCTAGGCTATTCTTGGAGTCTATGAGTCTGCCGCTGTTTTCTAGCATTAATGTTTTGAATGAATTAGATAGATTCCTCTTGGAAGAACTGAACATCTTGCCTCTAAGACTTAAAGCCTCCTTCCACATGACTATGTACTGTGTACAACAGTTTCATAGTCTTGAGATTCAGTAGAATAGTAAGTACTAAATGATTTATGATACATTAAACTCCTTAACAGTTTGTCCCTTAAATACAGCTTCAATGTTTCATATTTATCTATAGCAGCCCAGTAGTTGTTAATTTTTCTTTTGGTAGGCTTCCAGTAGAAGCCTAATTACTATCTTTCTCTAGGAAAATTTCAGGGAATATTAAATATCTGAACCCCTTTAAAAGAACACAATGAGAAGATTAAACTGTCTGGGGCATCTTTCATGAGACAGTGAGAAATTAAATAAATTTTTTTTTTACTCAATGTCTATTAGATGCCAAACAGTCTTACATACACTATATTATTTAATCCTTACAGAAAACCCTAAGAGTAGGTAAAGTTACTAACCCAGCTCACAGACTATGAAACAAAGAGATTAGGTAATTTAATGAGCCTCGCCCAGACTCACCTGCTGGTCAGAACCAGAATCCAAACTCAGTCTCCTTCACTCTGAAGCACACACTGTTTATGCTTTATCACATTAACAGTTTTGTAAATTGGGATGTTGGTGATGAAATGAAATATTGTGAATTATCCTTCATTAGGTATTTTTTGATTTTCACTTTCAGCTTTTGAACTGAACCATCTTTCTCACACATCTCTACTGTGTAGTCATCAAGGCACAGTGGGGATCATGACATCTATTACCTCTACATTAACTAACAGCTATCCCATTTCTAAGAAAAGGAAATTTTAGCACAAACACCATGAATTCACCCAACTGATTGGTCAAAGTTCATGCTAATTTCCCTTTTAGCCCTTGCAACTGACCTACCTTAGTTCTTCAGTAAATGTGAACCTAGGTTTATGACTTGGGTTCCTGAGCAAGAGATGTGGGAGAGAGGAAGGGCAGAAAAGACGCATTAAGAAAAGGAAACTGAGGAAGTGATGAGGTGTTTTTCATAAGCCAGAGAGAACAAGAAAGACCTAGAAAGAAACCAGAGCTTTCCTAGTGGTTAGTGACCCCTATTTCCTTTCCTGTAAAACCACTTCTCAGTTTGCAGGATCACCACTCCATCTGCACAGTTGGTGGTTCAGTTACATACAGTTCCAGTGTTGAAAAACGAGTCATCTGCCAGTTTAAATATTATTGATTCACTGACTGAATTATTTTACTAGGAGTGCATGTTGCGATAAAAGGCCCATTTATTGTTTTTAGAAGACTTACTCTAGCAGTACATGCAACTGCATTATTCTCTATCATTTTCAGTTTGCTACCACAAAGTACTAAATTTATGGTGGATCTATGCAGTTTTCTATCAAAAAAGTATTAAGGTTATAGAAGAAATACACAATCATTTATCTTAAGGGTTTTATCAAACATGAGACTGCCATGGAAATGTAACTATCCATATTCCTTTTTCCAAAACAGAAACAGATTTCATCCCCATAGGTTTAAGTGATTTCTCGCATTCATGTACATATCTTTCATGAATGCTATTCAACTGGATGACTCTAAAAAATACAGGGTGCTACCAAAAGTCTTGTTACAGAATGATGAGGAGTGGTTTGTTCTATCATTCATACTTACTAACTCTAAATTTTAATAAATAGTAACAGCAATAATATTGGCAGTTAACA
Source organism: Manis javanica (assembly GCF_040802235.1). NCBI lineage: Eukaryota > Metazoa > Chordata > Mammalia > Pholidota > Manidae > Manis > Manis javanica. The sequence continues at coordinate 116,683,568 of NC_133160.1, forward strand.
TTTACTTACTTGTTACATATTAAAAAGTATCCTAAGAACCTTATCTGTAATACCCCATTATTTTTCTTCAAAATAATTCTATCACGAAGCTATTATTATTAAGCCCATTTTACAGATGAGGAAGGCAAACCTACTTTAAGGAGTTTGGCCAAAGTCAAACATCGGGCATTATCTAAACTGGAACCTGAGCACAAGATTTTTCTAACTCCAAAACCCTGCTACATTGCTACATTGGTACCACCTAGAGGTAGTAGAAATTGTGAGAGTCTTTCTAAGATTAGGCCTAGCTATTTAGGACAGGCTTTTTATGCATTCTAGGGAAAACAGGTCAAGGGGAAAGCTATCTATCACCGCTTCAGCCAGTATTTGCCACAAGTGTAAAACAGGTTTAAGCCTCAGTATTATCACTTTTTCAAGAAAACAAAGATCTTCTTAGAAGGAAAACTACATGTAAAATCTTGTCGTATTTTTCACAACTACAACACATTCAAATGTCTTCTTTGGTCTCATATTCTCTACTAGCATCCAATTAAAACAATGAATGCAAGTTTCCATTAGCCTCAGGTGGTATGGGATGATACTGGGTAGATCTTTGACGTGGGTTAGCAAAGCCTTCATTCATAAAGCTTTATGACCACCTCAAACCCTGAAACAACTGAATAGTATTGTTTTCCTTTAGAAAATCTTGAAGTATGATTACTCACACTTGCCTAAGAAGTCAGCTTATGGACTATTCCACAAATAAATACAGACATATAGATAGATGGCAATAAATGAACAAGAAAGTTCAACCTCCACAATTAAATGTCTGTGATGCTGTCTTTTGAATGTGTGTAGTTTGGACTTCTCCTGAAAGCTCAGCATGGATGGTTGCAGAGGGTTTACCCCTTCCTCTCCTGAGAAGAGCTCTATGTAGTTGTACATCTGTGTGTCTCTGGGAAACATACTTAATAGATTCTCATAATACTATCTATCATGTACTGAGTGCTTACTCTTTTGCAAACACTTTTTAAGTTAGGAAATACTTCTAATCAGTATACATCTTAACAATAATAGACTTTTATAACAATAATAAGTTTCTAAAAATATGTCATTCATGTTGCCTGAATCTTTAAATTTCCACTTTGCACCTGTCTCTACTTTGCTTTTAAGCCCGGGTTTTAATTTAATGTGATTTTCCTTCAACAAGACAAAAAGAACCCATGAATACAAAGCCCAACAATGCCTGGTCTTTTCATCACTGTTACTGACTGGCCCATATTTAGAAAGATGCTCTTCTCTTTTCTCTGACCATTCAAGATTCATATGAATCTTTAAGTCCTTTAGGACTTCTCCACTAAAGTGGCAGAGAAGAATGCTGATACACCACCAAAATACCTGGGAGGAATCTGACACAGCCTGCCATAAGCATGAAAATTCTTCATAGTATCTTGTTTAGTTTTTAAATTTGTAATGATTTTGCATTCTAGTCTATAGTATAACCACATTTGTTTTACTAGAATTTAAGTAAAAGCGGATATTGCATGAATGTGCCCTATATTTATGCCCAGTCCTCAGGCCACTGCTATACTTCTGTAAGACCTTTATTAAAAAGCATGGATTGTATATCAACTTTTATTTTAAAAGACAATTGACCTGTGGCTAATTGTATAACTTGGGATCACTAGCACTATTGCCATTTAATTGTCTGACAAAAATGTCCACCCTTGCTTCTACTAGAGCACATGTAAAGCCACAACTGTCTCCAAGTGTCTTTTTTCTCAAATGACTTCCATATTATAAAATGATGATGAATGACTCCAGGAAAAACCCTAGTGACCAGTGGAGCACTTTTTTGTGAAAAAGCTCTGATGCTGCTTCAGGTTTGCAAGACGGATGTTAAAGTACTAAAATATATAGAATCATGCTCCTTACCCAGAACTCATTTTTATGTCTTTCCTAACTCAAGAATATAAATCTTCTCTGAAAACATAATATTTCTACTTTTCTTTCTTATTTATGTGTTCAGTACAGATGAACTATAAAGCTTTACTTTACCACTGACTCCAGCCTGGATTTCTTTTAAATTCATATTTCAAATTACACCAAGTGAATCAGATTCTCATCTGTTCTATAAGCTTAAAATAATCAACTTAGAGTTTTCTTAAGGAAAAGATTCCTACAGCAATATGCAGCAAAATATGGGATAGAAGTTCAGAGGAGTAGATTTGTCTGGTTCTTACAACTGTCAATATATGTACCTGGTTCCTCACCTATCAGATAAGAAGATCAAGAATAATGTGCACAAAATTTCCTTGCAAATTCTAAAGTGTGAGTTCATTTCAAAGTATTGAGATAATTATTTTCACATTCCAGAGCTCCCCATTTCACTGTGATTGAATCACAGGGCTAAGATACCTCAGGCACTGAGACTTGAAATTCAGCAGGATGGTTTCTCAGATGAAATAAAGTAAAACCTTTTCCTGAGGATCATGATACCACGTTGAAAGTTTGCATGCATGGAGCCTACACCTCCCCCCAAGCCCAGGGTAAGCACAAAACTAAGCATGATTATGTCACCTGGGCCAGGCGGCACGCAGATGCAGGAGAAGTGAGTATTGTAGCCCACTTTGAAGTCAGAGTTGATGGGGTAGTAATCGGCTAGCTTAATCATCTTCTTAAAAGCATCATAAATAAAGATGAAGCTAATCAGAGAAGAGAAGCCCTCTTCGGTGAAGCGAGTGAAGTACTGAACCAAGAAGCTGGCATCAGTGGCCACCAGCACGAGACACAGGAAGGCTGACCACAGGCCAATCCAAAGGCGAAACTCCAAATAGTCAAAATTATGGTCCCTAGAAAGAAGAAAGAAAGGTATTTAGACTTCTCCTCAATGGAACACAAAGAAAAACATAAAACTACCAAATGACTGCATATAACTGCTAGATATTCAAGATCACCACAAAATACAAAGCTTATTCTGGATTTTATCCAAAAGTATTAAGTTTAAGGATTTTATCTAGGAATATTATTATGCTACCTTAAATAATTCCAGCAGTTTGAAAAAACACATCAAAATAGTCATGCCATTTATATGTGTACACCACATTAATTTTCTCATTAAAAAAATAGGGTCCCTGCCTTCATGGAGTTTACAGAATCAACATATGAAAGTAAAACACTGGTACCCAGTATGCATTCAATAAATGTTTCTGACCTTTACTGGCGAATGAAGACACCAAGACAGACGTGTTCTCTGTTCCCAAGTCATTACAGCATGCTGAGGGAGGCAAGCTGATAAACATCACCACACTATAAAATAATAGGTGATATCTCAAGGTTCCCACACAGTGTCAGTAAAGGGGGAGTAGCTAATTCTGGCTGGGGGCACAAGAGAAGTTGCAGAAAAACCTCAAGGTATATAAGGATAAGTAGGAACTTTCTGGACAGACCACGAAGAGTACTTCAAAAAGGCACGTGGCAACAGACTGCATGTAATGTTCACTGTGGAGAGAGTGCCACCAACACAATGAGATGAGACTAGATTCGGAGGCTGTGACCAGACCAAGAAAGGCTGTCCTGCCATCTGACAGCCAGATGCCCCCACCTCTCACGAAGCTTGCCTGCAGACATGATCTCTGTCTCCTGAGGCTGTGTGTGAAGCATGTTGCAGCCATCTATGCCTGTCCCACAGCAGTCAGAACAGGCCACCTCTATCTAAGGGGAATGTTTTTTTGATGCCCTTTCCGTTTCTTAGAAGTATCTTAGTTCAAGATTCACATTTGGGAAAAGAAGGGTCAAATGTTGACATTTTACCTCATCATACTGATTCCTTTAAAATTATGTGGAGAGTGCTTTATAGTATTTTTTTTCTCATAATTTGTGATGAAAATGCAGATGGTAGCAGTCACATTTCTTGTATGAGATATAAGAAAAAAATTAAGGATCATAGATGCTTGAAGCTCTACAGCCTTGCTTTTAGACAATGAGTTTCTGATAACCATTATTATATGTTTTAATACTTTCCTGAAGGCATTGTATCAATGCTTTCACCACCACCGACACAGCATGGAGTCCCCAAACCTTTGCCTTATTATTACAAGCATCTCCTTACTAATATCCATGTTTGCCCTGCTCAAAGCCATTTTCTATGTCACAGTCAAAATGATCTTTTAAAATTTAAATCAGATACCCCCTCTAAACCTCTGGATAGCTTCGCACAGCTCCTAGAACAAAATTCAAGTTCTGTACCTAGCATGGGGACTGGGACCTAGAAGGTTTCCAATAAAGACTTGCTAGATAAATTAAGGCACACCTGCGGCTTAGAACTTGACTGAGACAGTTATTGATGTTGGCCTATGAACAGTCGCAGGTTACCAGATGATTGAGTGAGAAATGTATACAATATTAGAATTATAAGTTCCTTAGATGCTGTAATGGTTAATTTTATGTGTCAACTTGGCTAGGCCACTGGGTGTCCAGACATTTGATCAAATACTATTCTGGGTGTTTCTATAAGAGTGGTTTTGATGAGATTAACATTTTAATTGGTAGACTGAGTAAAGCAGCTTGCTTTCTACAATGTGGGGGGGCCTCATCCAATCAGTTTTCCAACTATAGGACAAAATACCAGCCAACCCCCAGCACAACAGAATTCTACAAACTGCCTATGGACTTTATCTGTAACATCAGCTCTTCCTAGTTCTGCAGCAGACTGTCGTCAGACTGGAACTGGACATCAGCTCTCCTGCATTTCCAGCCTGTTGGCTCACCCTGCAGATTTTGGATTCACCAGCCTCTGTAATTGTGTGAGCCAATTCCTTATAGTAAATTTCTTTATATATACATATACATACATACACACACACACACATGCACACATATTTTCTTGGTTTAATATGTTTATTATTTGTTTCTCTGAAAATTCCTGACTGATACACATACCAATTAGTCAATTATGCCTCACTTTACAGGCAAGGACACAGGGCCAATAAAAGTTAAGTTGTTTGTCCAAGGCCAAGATTTCAAAGTTTTAGTGGCAGAGCTGGACCAAAAACCAAATCTCTGTATTCTTGGACCAGTCCTTTTAAGAATTACACTGTAGTTTCTCTATGTAATTTGTATTTAGTTCATGAGAGGGTAGGCCTTGAAATCATTGTCGTTGGTCTCCCTCTTCTCACCAAACAGCACAAAGTGGACTATGTTACCAAAGCAGGAGATTATTAACACTTGGGGAGGAAGTTCTCTTCTATGGATCTCCTAGAATCCTTCTGAAGGCATCTATGCATTCCTTTACAGTTCTCTTCATGTCTGCAACCCCACTGTTTAATCCAATGCATGTCTTTGTGAGATAAGAAGACTATAGAAAAAGCTAAATTCTAGGAATTTGAAATAACTTACATTATCACATAATAAAGCAGTCTCCAAGTCACAGCCAAGAAACACTTCTATTACTTCTGAGCCAACAGACTTTCTTTTCTTAAAACAGAAGTTTTAAGCTATTACCTATTTTTGCTTTCCTAACAAGACAAAAGTTAGAGCAATCTTGATTTGTTCTAAGAATGTTGTTTGCCTACAGAAGTGATGTTTACAAGACAGAATGAGACACAAATCCATCAACTAGCTTGTGTTTAGGAACACTATCAGTTTCAGTACAAAGGAAAAAATGCATGTATAAACTTAGATCTTAGGACCTAAACAATACACCAAAAGAGCTGCTTTAAAATACTTAAACATTCCCAGAGTAGCTCTATATGACTGACCTAAATAAAATCACTGAAATCAATTGCACTTCATTATAAAAGTGGTATGTTTACAGCAGCAAGAAGAAAGAAGAATATGAGATGAGAAACTTTTCTAAACAGGTTGATCGATAATAATGACTACAATAAAATGACAATATTACATCCAATGAGGCTATTAGTCCCCTCGGTGCCAAGTTTAAGTGGTAATTAAGTTATAAAAAGTAACAGGAAATGACAGTAGAGACAAAAGAAACTGGAGAATTAGAAGGAGAAAATGGGTTTATATCCTTATGGTATCACAGTGTTCCTAGATATTTTGAATTATAGTTTCTGAGAAGCATAAACCCAAGTACAAACTCAGAACTCATATTTGAAACATGCTACAGAAATTAATGCCAGCCACTGACAAATATAGACTTCCTCCTAAACCAAATGAATTAATCCAGCTATGTAACAAAATAAAATAATCACTTGACGGCCTCTAATGACTGAAATTACCCAAAGATTATAAGGAAAAATATTGAATGACTAAATGACAATCATACAGGTTAAAATCTACCTTCAGTTACGAAGTTGCTGCATGCTTTCAACACAGTGTTAAAACTTCTTTCAGACTTCTCTCTCAAGAGAAAGAAAAGGAATATAATTTTCTATTATGGGGATTAATGTGTAAAAATAATACAAAGGAGACTGCAGATTTGGGAAAACAAAACAAGGGTCATTTGGAAAGCTGTGAGCTCTTTTCTTTCATTACTAGTTTTAAAAGGTGATAGCACATCATTCACATCCTACGTCAGAGATAATGTGGAGAATATGGAGCTATTGTTTGAATCTACCAAACATACAAAACAAGGATTTTGCCTATTTCTCAAAAACTGGTAAACTATGTTGGGGAAAACCTGAGCAAGATAGAGTAAAACAGTGTCCTTACTGAGGGACTTCTCAGATCCCTTAGTCAGTTAATGCATAGACATAATACACAGAATTTCCCAGACTCACTGGGCTCATGGAAGCTATTTTTTTTCATGGAGCATCTAATAGGACTAGTAATGGATGAAATGCATTTACAGAAACAGTGTTCCACACAAACACACTTGATCTAGACAAAATATTATACTACTATTACAGTATATAAGCAAATGACAGAGCATCTGAATAAAATAATAAAGTTTGCCACAGAAGAGCCACATGTTACTCAATGATAGATTTAAAGCATAGTTTCTCACATGTTTCTTGTTGCTTTACAACTGTTTCCAAATAAATTATTCTAAACTATGTTTACATTACCAATTATGATGAAACAGAAGGAAAAATGAGAAAAGAATTTGCTTGATGAAAGGAAATAATCTCTATCCTACAATTATCTAAAGTAAACTAGGATGCAAACGTTTTCAGTAGATTAAAGCTCTGATCACATTGCATCCAATAAATCTTTCTGCAAAGGTAACACATGTTTGTTCCTGTTTATAGTACATGCTTGTTTAATCTTTCCACAAAGGCTTTCTTGTGTTTAAGAAAACACATTTTCTTAAACATATAAAAACTGTTTGACTCTTTCTATAAACTGACAAGAACAGAATTCTTTCCAATGTCCTTCTGAAAACTATGATGGAGGAGGGTTCAGTAGTAATGAACTACAGAAAACCTGACACCATTATTCAAAATTTAGAACTTTAAGTTCAGAGGATACCTTTGCTATGTTCCAACCAAATTTTCGAAATGCATTTTTAAAATCCTTAGTCCCTCTTCTTTCTTGTGGTTATTTTTGATGGCACATACAGTTTCAAAGGCCATTATATGACTCCTTAAATTATGGGGTATTGTATAGGCAATGATATTTCTAACATTAAATTCCTAAAAACATATGAGATTATAAGAATATGAAAACTCTAACAAGGAGTTCTAGCAAGTCACATGAAATTCTGCAGTGTGTCTACAGCCTGAGATCTGCCAAAAAAGACAATTCTGAGAGGTATCAAGTTCATTAGAAAGAGACCAGAACACCCAATGTAATTTCAATCTATTTGTGAGCTAACATGGCTACTTGCATAATTCACTGAACCTGATTTTCTCCTTCTAAAAATGATCCATCCATTTCTAAAAGAAAATGTATGTATCACAATTGTCATGCCCATTAGCAGCATCTAGTGATTCCATAGGAGATGCAGGGTCTGGAGTCAGCAGAAAATCAAGTCCCAGCCCTGCCAACGACTGGTTATATAACCTTCAGCACTGTACTTCCCCATCTGTGACTGCTTTCTCACCTATAGAACAGGAAACAGGCCCCACCTCATAGGCCTGCTTGTAACAATTAAATGAGGTAGTACATGTAAGCATTTAGGATAATACTGGGTACATGGTGAGCACTCAACAAATGTTAGTTATTACACAGCTGAGTCTTGAAATGTATCTTTAATTAAGAATGCTGCAATTGAGGCTAGGAGCCCTGGACCCATAGGAGCATCCGGTCTCTTTCATTAATGAGCCACATGATCTTGAACTGGACATTTCAGTTCTTTAGTGTGTTAGGATCACGGCAGGACATAGAAGGCATTTAAAGAAACAGTGTTCCACACAAACACACTTGATCTAGACAAAATATTACACTATTATTACAGTATATAAGCAAATGACAGAGCGTCTGTAAAATATTTTTTTAAAAGTAACTATAAAATAATAGTTTGCTTTCTCAAACGGGATTCTGAGGAAAACTTAACAGGCTATTTACTGAGGGGTGAGTAAGAGAACAGCAAGACCCTCAGGTACTAGCAACCTCAGGGGACTAATCCTACCTTGAAAAGGCCAAGGACATGAATGGAGTCACCAGAACTCAGCGAGGACTAGACCCGGGATGGGAGAGCCACGAGGCAGGGGCTGTCCTCAGGGGACCAGACTGCGGCGCTAAAGCAGAGACGGTGCGGCGCGGGGCGGCCAATGCACGCTGCCCGCTCCCCTTCCCGTCCCGCCGGTCCCCACACAGGCCGACCCCACGGGAAGCCAGCAGGCGCAGGAGCCCGTCTGCCACAGCCCCCGGGGCAGCCCCTGAGGCCCACCGCAGGACCTCGAGTGCAGAGATAGGGTAGGGGCAAGCAGGTAATACAACGTACGGGTCCTCAGCTAAGTCAAGTGTAAAATGAGTGCTGTACGACTTAATTTTGAAGGGCCCTTCAATCTCCAAATCTTAAAATTCCTGTATTCTGGCCTACCTAATTACTAGTCCATGCTCTATCCTGACTATGAAGGTTCTACAATTAAACAATCCCAATGTATAATTAGATGTCTGTTTACATACTTGCTGAAATTAAATAGAAGCCTTTCAAAAACTAGAACAGGTCCTGTGCTGCTCAAAATAGTGAGTGGTTGACCGGCAAAGAGGCAAAAGACGGCTCCGGAGACAGCTGTGCCCAGAAAGCTCTCCAACACGCCCTGAGGGAAAGAAAGTATAGGTATTAGAAGAAACGCGTCTTTTTTATCCCATGTGTGATGTCCCTAGGGAAGTTAGACCCCATGAATATGCTATTATGAGGGTCATAGCAAACATAGCAAACCAATGTGAAGAACGAAGATTCTCGCCAATATGAATTTCACCATACATATGATTTGCTCATTGATCCGCACTCCAAGGGCTGATGGCTCCAAGCACTATAGTACCTGTAAGGATTGATGGCTGACTACAGAAGGCAAACACTGACTCTCAGCCATTCTAAAAATACTAATTGAAGCTTCTTTACATAAAGTCACATTAATCCCACCAAGTGGGGAGAACTGACTTAGTACTTTGGGGTGGCTTTTCATACTTTCAGTACTTTTCCTCTCTGTGGTTACCTTCAGTATTTGTTTCAGCCTGATTTCACCTCACATACAGGAGGTACTTTTGAGTAGCTACATTTTATGCACAAAAGCTATTTTTTCCAGAGGAAAGCTTTTCAAGTAGAGAGGGGAACAAAGTGATCACAAAAAGTGATTTGCTCTCCATCCTCTAAGACACAAATTCCAAGAAAACATTTATTTCATATTCCTTGTCCAATGTAAACTCACACAAGCGCTTCTGTTAACTTTATCTTAGAGGAAGTAAATGTGGTCACATCTCCCTGCAGTTATATCTCTGGAAATCAACCCATTATTTTCCTTGAGCAAAACAAGAACAAAGAAACACAAGCCATCAAGCATCATTTACTTACAAAATTATCCTAACTTTCTTAATAACATCATTGGGACCAATGCCTCAGAAGATGGCAAGCTAGCCTGTTCCCTGTATTTTTCAGCATTCCAAGCTTCAGCTAAAAAAGCGCAGGGCAGGTCCTTTTGTAAACCTGAAACAGTATTTTATCAAGGGATGATTTTTAACTAGAAAAAGATGACAGAGATCCTTTATTCATATGGAAGTATTCATCTGAACCATAAAACCCATAAGATAAAACGTTGCTCAAATTAGTATATAAAGACATTCTATAGCTTTAAAAGACACAAAAAATATATTTAGTGGTAGATTAATTTACATAGTAGAGTGAAATTGTGTGATCTCTGTAACTGCATGTGTATACTAAAAAAAAATGTAGTAGGAAGTTTTCCCTTTTCAACTGAACAATAAATTACCTGTTCATAGAAGTATGATTTATGTTTACATAAAACAAGCTACCTCAGAAGCTAAACTGCCCTCTGACTGGAACAGGGTATATTTCTGGGGAATCTGAGATGCTTCAGTCATTCCCTGCCCCTTCACCCCTCAACCAGCTAATGCATCTCCTGTTAGCCTCACTTAAGCCACCTCTATCCACTGTCCCAGAGGTTCTCCAACAATCTGTCATTCACTCATGATATTGTAAACACAAAACAATTATAAATTGCTTTTTTATAATCTTAAATACACTAAGTGCTATACCCATTCAAAGACTGGTATAATGATCACTCAAAATATTTCTTACACTGCTTCAGAACTAGCAATATCCTACTTAGAATGGCAATGGCAATAGCACATCTTCCTTTTTTAAGGGTAGAGCTCCATTCAGAAAAGAGAAATCCTTTAGCGTAGCACTACATAATAAATGGGTTGGGGTGGGGAGGGGGAAAAAAAAACTAGGGTTGACAAGGGCTAAGCCTGGCTTCTCACATGGTGAGCAGACACATTCTGAAACAATCCAGAAAAACTACTTCTGTCCAAGAAGTCTAGGTTTGAAGTCTGGCAGGAAAAGCCCTATTTCTATGGATGTGAGTTCTACTGCATGGCTGAAGGGTGCCATTTCATGACTTCTCAGCCATTCCACACAAAATCAGAGTACCCACCTCATTGTCCCTCAAGGGCATAGAGAGTAGAACAAGTAGCACTAGCAGGCCCAGGCTGCACTGATGTAGAGAAGATTCCCTAGTGCCCAATAAATAATACCAGCCTTGACTGCTTACACATGAAGATATTGAGATTTGGGGTTAGGGGGAGGGACGTTTAAATGATGTGAACAAATCCACATTGAATAAGGCACAAAAGTCTTTGCAGTAAGGATACCTGCCCAACCACTACCTAACCATTAGCAAGGATAAAATATATGCCTTCTGCTGGGATTTTCTTGGACATGCAGTTTTTCACTCACTGCACACAGACATTGGGCTGTCTATGTCTTTGTAATTTACCTTTCCTTTTCATGACTTACTTCAGTGTAACATGAAAGGGTAGGACTGGAATGCTCCAGATAGGCAGACAAGTCACTTTGGCTACATGTGATAGGCACAGTTACACAGCATCATTCTTTATCAAGCATGAAGAAGTGTCTATTTGTCATCACTACTGAAGGATCAAAATACAGCACAGCCTGGGTATGAGGGAGAACATGAAGAAGGAGGGATGCGAGATTGAGAATTCTGTACTTGACACGACGTCACTATTAATCTCAGTGAGAGCAAGACCATGGTCTCCCAGAGTCATCATGTTTCACCTCCTCCCCTCATGCCACACACCACCCCTCCACGTGCTCTGCAGGCACTAACTAAATGCTAAAGGAATCAAAGAAGGAAAGTCCAAATCACTCCCCAGGTTCCACTTATCAAAGGTCAATAGCCGTTGTTGCTCATTCAGTAAAGATAACAACTAAGTATTTCCAGAAAATTGGTTTGATTTATGGAAGCCATGTGACTGTTAAAAGACAGATTATTTTTATTTCAGTACTTGATCTTTTAGTAAGTGCTACAGTTTCCATTCTGTTGCTGACAATTTTGAAACAGGTGATTTATTATGTATACTGCACTGGGAACTTGCTTGAATTTAGAGATGCTTCTAGCATTTCTGAGAAAAGAACTATTTTCACCACATTTTGACATGTTACTCTTGACAATACAGAAATTTTAAAAATAATTTCATGCAGTGAATAATAACTATAACCAGAATTTAAAGCAATTTATAACATGAACTATCCAAAACCCCTTTTCTGATTTATTATATTCAAAGTTCACTAATATAAAAAAGGAAAATCATGTTTGCATGTGTGGATTCTTAATAGCTGTAACTCAGAAAGACATTCTATGTCTGATTTCTTCACGGGGGAACAAGCTCCCTTGCAATTCGTTATAATACAGATGGCTGAGCTCTGAGGTGTGGCATAATCAGGTACCACAAAGTGTTCCAGCCCCATTTTGGATAGGCTTTTACTTTATTCTATTTTATATCAAGCATAGCCCCCTGCAGAACAGCAGAAAGAGCAAACAACTAGCAGTCAGGAAATCTGGAATCTAGACCTCATTCTGCCACCAAAGAGCTGAGGATCTGGGGAATATCACTTAACTTCTGTCAATTTCAATTTCTTCACATAGAAGAACATCAAGATGATATAGTATAATGATGAACTTGAGTCAGACAATCTCAAGTTGACATTTAGACTGTATCATTTATTCAATCAATAACTTAAAGCAAGTTTCTTAATCTCTCTGCCTTATACAATTAGTATGCATATTAGATTAGATAATATATTAAATGTTTAGCACAGTCTCTGATATAACACATTTTTGATGAGTAGTAATATATACATAATATGTTTATTTAGATATAAGATAAGGAAGTTGAACTAAATGATTTCCTTCTCTTCTGGGTGACTTAGCATGAAAAGCATGTCTTGGAGTCAGGGATAAATTAAATCTCAGCTTTCCCAGTTATCAACCTCTCTAAATCTTAATTCTCTCTTCTGTAAAATCAATGGGTGCTTCACAGGACAATTATTTAGACTAAGTAAGACAATATGTAAAGAGCTAATAAGAATAAAGCAGAGTTTCAATACAATGTTGATTCCCTTTCCTTTGCTGTTTTCATCCCCTTCTTCCCAGTCTGCCTCTATTATTTCTCTTTACTTCTAAAGAGGAAGGAGATGGAGAGGGAAAGTAAAAGGAGTGACATGAAAAGAACAGATAAAGATCAGTGCTCAGAGGAAAAGGGGAAAAAAGCCTCTTTAGGCCTTCAGGATTTCCCAGGGCAAATTCTAAATCAACAGAAACCTTAGGGGGAGACACTAGAGCCATTGAGAGTTGCTTCCTTTCAGTCCTTGTCTTACTGAACACATGGAATCAATTGTAACAAAACAAAACAGTTTGTTTTACTTTACAGCAGTGAAGTCAAAACCCACATGCAAAACAATTGGTGAGCATTCTTCTGCTTATATCAGGGTATCAAGTTAAACCAAAGATAGTCTTTATTTTACAAAACACCAAGAAAATCAACACAAGTCCCATAATAGAAAAATCAGGCATAAAAGAAATCAGACCATAGGGGCAGGATTCTGAAAACAAACAAAAAAACAAACAAACAAACTCTAACCATGATTGGCAGCACCAGTGTCCTATGTCTTTGAGCTACTTGTGACAAGGGCTGCCAGGGCCATCACGCCTGTCATGGCTAACAGAAAGTAAGCACATTCAGAAGATGACAAAACATTAAAAGCTAAAAGTTTATGCTGCCAACGTTGACTTTACTGCAGTGTAGTATCTTCACTTAACACCAAAGAATGACCTTTGTTGTTTTATGTCCTCTTTATTAAGAAAATTATTAGTTCTACTTATAATCACAACCCAGTGTAGAGAGGTTGGATAGCAATAATCAGAGGAGAAAAATGGCACAATACCCAAGAAAACATAATGTTTTATATTTCTTTGACAGTTTTCAACCAAATAAAACTTGGAAAATAAAATATTTTGATGGCAGTAAATGATAAATCATTTACCACCATTATTGTTATATTTCAAGTTTTTTGAAGAAAACTAAAATGTTCCTAACCATGAAAAGAAATTTCAGCCCATGTTGTTGGTAACCTATGCAAACTGCGTAGAATGTTGAACAATAAAATTAAATTTCTCTGGATAAGTATTTGAATTTGAAATTTAGCCAAGAAAAATAATGCAGCCTACTGATATTTAAATAAATACATCCACTGAAAATAGGCAGTCAGATCTGAATTACCTGTAGGAGTTTTGATGTCAGGTCCCCAGTATAAGCCAAGCCACATGATCAGAAAGAAATGGAAAAATGACACAAGTATCTAAATCAAATTTGGGTCACATGAGAATTATCTGGGAAGCTTTTTTTTTAGGAAAAAAATTACCAATTCTTTAGCTCCACCTTGAATAGTTAAGTCAGGTGCTCTGAAGATCAGGCCTGGGAACCAGTATTATTAGTGGGTTTTTTTTTAAATTCCCCAGATGATTCCCATGTGGCCCAAAGTTGAGATTCACCCATTCATGAAACCACCCCTTCTCTTTCAAAATAAGAAATGCCTGATAGCATTGTTAAGGCTCATTTAGGTTATAAAGACCATTCATCTACTTTTGAGAAGATGATTAGCTATACAACCCTCATTTTTAATTGCACCTGTGTAGCTAGAGTCTACAAATCAGGGATTTCTGTCCTGACAGATCACAGCTGCCAAATCCTTACTGCCGTCTATTCTGCCTAAACGTGCTTTGTCATCACAAACTTCTGTTTTACACTGCCCAGCAGGCACTGAAAAAAGAGGGAAAGCATTAAAGACAAACTAGCTCCCTGCTTGAAAAAGGAAAGTATGTGCCAAAGATCTACCAATTCCAAGTCTAATAGGATGGATGGACAGAACAGGGAGGCTTTACAATATTTTTCTGTTTAAAGAGCTGTGCATATGTGTGGAGATCATTTGAAGGGCCCAAACACCAACTGCCAGTGTAAACTTACACAAAATCAATTCCAGATGGATAAAAAATTTAAGTGAAAACATAAAAGAACTAAGATATGTGGGTAAATATTTTTCTAATCTTGGAGTATCTCCAAGATTCACCAAATATATCACAAAAATAAGAAACCATAAAAGAGTAAAGATTTTGATGACATAAAAATTGAAATCTGTACAGCAACAGAAATCATAAATAAGATGAAAAGACATATGGCAGATCTAGGAACATATATTTGTGATGTTTCTGACAGGAAAAGGGAAAATATTCTTTTTACACAAGGAGTTCTTACAAGTCAATGAGAAAACAGCAAATACCTAAAAGGAAAATATACCAATGATGCACTATAAACTACAGACAGACGATAAAATGTGGGAGAATATTCACCCTCACTAAAAATCAAAGGAATTTGAGCTATTGTTTTTCAACCTTTGTTGTTTTCACAAAAATAAGAATATGGGACAAAATCTTGTTTTTATAAGGGTGCATGGGAGTGGGCCTCTTGTACATTATTGGTAGAAATAGAAATTGGTATAACCTTTGTGGAGTGTGATTTAAAATAAATATACTAAAAAGATAAGCATATCTTGCAACCATTCTACTACAAATTTACTCTAAGAAGGTAATTACAAAGAACGAAAATGAAGTTAAGCACCACAGTTTGTTTATAAATTAGAAAATTGGGAGAAAACTGAACACCTACTAATAGGGTATTTGTTAAATAAATTATAACACATGCATTATGTGTGTAAATGTAGTCGTTAAAATGATTTTCAAGATCCATACTGAGGTGGAAAGACTTCCACTAAATACTAGTCATGTTATAAAACACTATATATATGACCTCATTTATATAAATCCTATACATCAATCTATCTGCTTACATAAGCATTGCAAGACATACAGGAAGATGCTCATGAAAACGTTAATAGTAGTTATTTCTGGGTGATGAGTTAAAGGGGAAAATTATTTTTTTGTAGTTTTTCTGTATTTTTTGAATTTTCTACAATGCACAATTATATTTTATTAAAAATAAAGCTACTTTGAAATAATTTCAAGCCAAACAAAATAATTTTGAATTTAGCAACATTTGGGATCCCCAACCCAAATCACTATCATTTTCTGATCACCAAGACAATAGAATTGACAATGGAAATGAAAAAAAAAAACAACTAAATGAGGTCTAGTAAATGAATCTGGTCACAACTTACTAAACTTTAAGCAAACAGGTTTAATTCAGAACTTATACATGAAGTGAAGCAAATTATTTAAAGTTCCTTCCCAGGAGAAGGAATGGCCATATACACTAGAAGCAAAGAAGCATTATAGAGCCCCTTACTTTGTCACTAAATAGACATTTGTTTTTTTCTATCAAACAACCAAAGTATATCTTTCCAAACAAGCTGTCCCCACCTAACTTTTTGAAACTGGAATATATTTCTGGAGGATGATTTCAGATAGATAAACACATCACTCTATATTTCCACTTCATGGAAGAAATGCACTTTGGTGCCTATGTTGAAATGACTGTACGTCCTCACTATAGTGAAATAATGATCAATTTGCTTTAATCTTGCTGTTATAAATTTCACATAATCTTCATAAAGAAGTATCTATCTTATCGAGGAATATATAGGTGACTAAGAAATTTTACATTTCCAACTTAAGCAGATTGATTAAATATTCTCAGCACAGCAGCATGTTAAAATAAAGTCTCATATGTGGAGCTGCCAGCTATAAATGTTCCTTATTATGAGACAAATTCCCTTAAAATGTGCTCCATAAATATCACAAAATTCACAGATTTCTAATTATCTTACTGTACCCTTTTGCTAAAAGGTTTGTGAAAACAGGATTATATTTACTCCTGGAAAAAAATTTAAATGACTTTCTTAACTCAGTGTTCACTCTAGACTGCACTCAGTCATTCATAATCAACAATGTCAATTTAAGTTAATATACTTTTCTGTGTTCCATAAAGCTAAGAACAACAACCTTTAAATAACACAATAACTTCCACAAAGGATCAAAAAGTGTTCCCTAAAAATGGCATCTTGCCCATGGACTAAGCTATGCATAAATATTTGTTAAATTGATGTTTAACAATGAGAGGTATTTCAATGACTAGAACAGTATACCTTCTCGGCAACCAAGAACATAAATACAAGGCAGTGAGTTCAGTTGTAAAAAGTTTAGTGGTAAAAAAAGTTTCGAGGGTGGTAAGGCTAAAAAGCCCTTTTAACTTCACAGTATGGCAAGGGGACCACAGCATTTTTATGGTGCAACTCACTGAACAGGATAATGAGAATACCATACAATTCCTGGACCTCAGAAAGCTTATGCTTTCCTCCCTCGTTGTTGAACTCTAAGAATAAGAAACAGCCAAAGGGCAAGGCTGAATCCTAGATGAAAGTAAGGTCAACTCTTGCCAAAGTGGTTCAGTCACTCCCAAAGCCCAAGGTAAACTTTAATTGCCCATACTTAGCAAGGAATCCATGAACACCCACTCTAAAGCATGAGAGTCTTCTCAGAGCAGCCTAATGGTCAAAACGCATATGCCAAGTTGAGAAACGTGTACAGTCATCTCTGTTGCCATTATTAATTGATTATACTTGGAGCCACAGTAGCTCCAACTCTTTTATTTTGAACATAGGTCCATGGGAAATGATCTCTATGGCTCCCAAGATCTGCTTCTAATAATATGGGGCTACACACACACACATACAAATGTGGGAATATTAAATATATACAGCTCACATATTTATATGTGTAAATATAAAATATGTTATTATATATGTGTGAATATTGTGTGTGTGTGTGCATCAGCTCTGAAATAAATGCTTACATGTGAATTCCTATCTTTGAGCAGCAAGACCTCCTGCACAGAAGCTGGAAGAAGAATCTGCTTAAAAACAGCAGTGCAGTGACTCATCTGTGTTTTCACAACATGTTTCCACCCAGCACCCATGTCTATTTGTAGCCTGACAATAAAGGCCCTACGTGAACCATCTCTAAGCTGTCTGCCTTTAAAAGCAAGGAGACTGTTCTCAGTTGACTCATTTGAGCTGCCTGTGCTTTTGCGAATAACCCACTGCCACATTTATGAAGGCTGTGATACAATTCAAGATTACTTCAGGCTATACCAATCTTTTCTGATTAGTCTTTCTGCTCAGTGTTGATCTAGTGTTTAGAAAGCCAAATGGAGCCAGAGGACTTAGCCTCCTAAACAAGCCCGCATTTCTGCTATCTCTTGGGGGTACTGAAAAAGATTGTTTTATCAACACCCTAGACTGTAAATACCATCAGAATAGGGATTCTTATCTATTTTGGTCACTTATCTGTATCCCTAGTACTCAAAATAGTATCTGGTGCACAGTAGACACTCAAGAAATATTTGCAAGGGCATGAATCAAACTCTGCCATAAACATGTGAAATGACCTGGGCCTTAGTACCAAATCCACAAAATATTTTGTTGTCTTCTTGATGTCAATTCAAGTCTGCTACTACCAGAGCATCAAAACTTCTGTACATTAAAGTACATAGCCTTTCAGCCTTGAGATACTCTTTAACATATTAATTCACCTTATCCCCTAGGTATTAAAATAGATAAACCAATATTTATATTTACCTAGGTCAGTTGCCATTGCAAGAATACCTAATTTGATGACTATAGGTAAAATTTCAAATTAAAATACTGAAATATGTAAAATTACTATATAACATTGAGTTGGGTCTGTGCACGTGCGTGTGTGTGCACACACACTTATTTCTATTTACACAGATTATTTTAGATCTATAAATCTAGTGCTTAAATCTATGCATCCATTAATTACTAGCATTAGTTCACCCAAAAGAAATTAATGATAGATTGTTCAGTGTAACACATATATATTATCATTAATTTTCTATCCCTCTTTCTTAGTTTTCCTGCTACCCTCCATGTCTTCTAGAAGTACCAAATTGTAGTACTTTGACAACACATTTTTTAAAGGAAAAATTCTTCATAAGTGAGAAAAAAATGTCCTTCAACATTTTCATTCAGAAAATTTTTGAAACAATTATTTCAGTTTCAGTGAAATCATCAATAGAAGTTACAAAATCTTTTAATAAAATCATCAAACTATGTCCGACAAACAGCCTCATCGGTTTGAATTACAGCACTTGGAATCAAATCACCTCCCACTAGTAACATGGCCATTTCAGTGAACCACTTAACATTCTGAAGCGCTGAAAGCATTTGTTTCTCTTAACAGCCTCAGAAACCAGAACACACTTCGCCAGCAAGGTCTTTCCCCTGACATTCATCACAGAGGAAATACCCACAGTAACTACGTATGTCACACAACACAATCCTTTACTTCCCCACAAACTTGTTCATAAGGACATTAACTCATTCAGAAGCTATCAACAACAGACGTGAACAAATTTTCTCAAATGCAGTGTTTTAAAGCTAAATCTTATGAGGTTGAAAAAGTTCAACTCAGTTAAAAAAAAGTCAATAAACTAACATATAGGAAGTGTCATAATTTCTCCATCCCAAGAATATCCCTGGGAAAAAAATTTGAAAATTATCTGCCCCAGAAAGTCTCTATACTCTGAAAGACAGGTGGTTTTTGTTCTTGCCACCCTCTCAACATCACAACTTTCTTTTATTTTCTTAACACATGTATGTCTGTATTACCTCTTCATGCCGGCCTCAGAGGGCTTCCCCAGGGCTCTTTCCCACTTGTTTTCTCGAATGATCTGCTCTGGTTATCATTATGCTCCCGTGTGGATGATTGACTGCACAATTTGCATAGAGATCAGATTCTATAAAATACTAGTATTGACATCTCTGTTAAAATTTAATTTATTCATGAGGCCTTATGAATGAAGACAAAAGAGAAGAACACCCTGTTTGTTAACTTCACCTCTGTTCCTATCACGCTTTATTTCTATTCCCCATACTGCAGATAGGTGCTCTCTGGTCTGCACAATGTTATTTTTTAAGTGCTAGTAAGCTGTCAATATTTAAAAATCACCGTATTCCACATAAGAATTTGAGTTTTCAGCCTCTCTTCAAAAACCAGAAAATGAAGTAACGCAAGTACACATTCACATGGGAACAAGCAGAACTGAGCGGTGGCCACAGACGCCCCTTGCAATGGAGAGAGAGCTCCTCGGGACCATCGCAGTCCCGGCTGTGGGAAAGCCCAAGCTGCCATCTGGAAGTCAGGCGGAGAGTCCTCAGTCTCCAGCTGTTCCAGACATCCCAACCTAGGCCCCAGGCATTAAGTGAGGAAGTCCTCAGGTACCTCCCACTGCAGTTGCCACCTCACTACAGCTGTGAGGACTAGCAAGAGAACCACCCAGCTGTACAGATACCCCAAAGTACTGTACAGCAATAGGTAAGGGCTAACAGATAAAAGCATTCTTAACAAACTAAATCGTTTAATCTCTTCCTTTTTACTTGGGTCAACGCAGATGTCCTAGACAGCCTCCATCTTATTTTTGTGTTTCAGGCACAGATCTGAAACATGAATGTGCTCAGGGAAGAAAACAGAAGTAGAAGAAAAGCAAACCTTTTGAATCAGTTGTATTTTTTTTTTAAAGTAAGCTGGCTGACAGTATTTCTGAATGTCACATGGGTTACGTAGTAAGTAGTAAAGTAGAAGGACAGAGTTTGAAAAGAGCTAAATTATGATTTTCTTAATTATATCCATTTCATTCATGACTCTGTGATCTAAAACATCGTTCCGATCACTAAAACTTTAGCAACTATTGATACACACAAGGCAGGCAAATACCACCTGCAAAGTAATCAAAAAACCATGTTTGTCCAAAATAAGTCAAGCCAAAGTCTTTACAGCTTAATGAGAGGCACATTCAGGAACAGGAGAAACAACCCTTAGCTTGTATTCCGTAAAGCTGAGTTCTACTGATAGAAATGCAAATCCAAGCTTGAGCAAATCACTCAATTTTTTGATGCATCTGTTTGCTCATGTGTAAAATGAAGTTAATTACACATTCCCCAAAAGAGTCTGATCATCAGCTTTAGTAGAATATGGTCTGTATGTTCAAGGTAGTAGATCTAAACCTTGTGCCCTCACAAAATTAAAACAGCTGATACACTCTTGCCCAAATAGAACTGCACATCCTCATTTCCTTCTCTTCTTTTCTCCACTTGTGATTCCAACCAGATTTCACCGAGCTATTTTTGTAATTACTAAAATGCTGGAAATACAGCAGCAGGCCAGAAGCAAAGTGAAAGGCAGCATCCAGCAAAAGAAAGAAAATCACGCTGAGTAACTGAAAGGCCATCTGCCACTAGCTGAGCTGGAGGGATGAGGAAGGCAATCTGGGCTGTACTATTTGTGTCTCCTGCAAACCAAACCCACCTGCATGTTGTCAGTGGCATCCCCAAGCAGTCCTCCAAAAGTGATAGCATTAGTTACAGTTGCCAGATAAATGAAGAGAATTGCTGAAAGCGCCTGAATATTTAAAGCGTCATAAAAATCACTTGCAAAAACCGGTGCTTTCCTCTTTATGTCCTTAATGAGTCCACCACAGAACCTGGGTAGGGGGAGAGAAAACATGGGACAGTGCAAAATAAATTACCAGAAAAGTAATCAAGAGATAGCTTATCAAAAACCACAAAGAGTTTGTATTTAAAGTGCTTGAATCAACAAGCACTATTTAACCACTTAAGATAAAGCCAGAAAGCTGAGGAGGAATACATTTTCTTCTGTCTGTCTCTTTTTTGGACACCAAATTAAATGTCACATTCCCTAAACACCAAACAGTTGGTCTTTAGATGAGAGTAACTTGTGTAAATGAATTAAAATTTCTCACTGTCTGAAGAAAAACATCCAGACATGTGAGCAGATCATATAAGGCCTTTTATATCTTGCCATAGCTTTCTTCCCAGCCCTGTCCACTCCACTGACGTTTACTGAGCACCTGTGATGTGCCCAGCATTATTCCAGACACTGGAGATACAGCAGTGGACAACACAGGTGAAAATACCTGCCCTCATAGAGTTTACTTTCTAGGTAGGGAACAGACAGAATAAAATGTGTGGTTCTAAAAACCCAGGAAAAAATTAAGAGAGTGTCAGAAGCTAAAATGGGCCTTCCAAGCAGGCGACTTTGGGGTAAGGACCTGAAGGAACTAAGGGAGGCAGTCAGCAGGTGTGTAGTGACAGAGCACTGCAAACTGAGCCCCATACAAATGCTAACAGGTCAGGTGCCTTATGTAAGCATCAGCAACTCACCCTCCCAACCAGATCTCACAGCCTCAGCCTTCCCTGAGCTGTTCCTTCGGCCCAGATGCCCTCCCTCAGAGCTCAATAGCTCTCTGAAGTCCTAACTCTCCACGCATAGTTCAAATTCCCACTACGGGCTGTCACACTTCATCAGGGTTGTCCATCTATCCAGGTGCTTGCTGGCCTTCAGCTGCATTCAGTTCCCTGATTCAGTTTTCTTGCTACGTACAAGGCCATGCATGGCACCAGGCATACTGTGGATGCTGAATGCATTTGGAAAAGGAAAAATATGGAAGAGTGAAATTAGTTTGATTAAATAAAAAGTTTAATCCCAGAACTCATATCTGCAGAAAAGGAAAGGACATTCCTAATGAAAATGTTTATAAAGAACTATTCACAAAAAATGGGGATAGAGAAGGTTTTCTGTTCTCTATTTAATAAGAAAGAGGAGGGAAATAATGTCCTCTTAGTTCAGAAGAGAAACCCAAGTGGGTCATCAGGGGAAGAAAATAATTTCATTCAAGTTCAACTACATATTAAAACAACATACTTCTGTGTTTTCCACAAATCTACAGTGTTTTTGAAAATCTTTCTCTTCCTAAAATGAGTCTCTTCCTTAAAATTTTACTTAGTCCAAACTGAAATGGAGAACCTAACAGTGGAAAAGGAAGAATTATCAAGAAAAGAGATTTAGCCGAGGCAATCTGGGAAATCTGAATTCTCAACTGCAGGTTAGGGCAACCATAACTTGTGAGCTCCATATTTCTGTAACAGGGTATCCACCTTTGAGTCAACGTACAGGGAAGAGGTGGAATCATGAAAGCCAAGAGGGGGAGACTGGCACATTTCTCAAGCCTCCTGCCACACACATCCACCCAGGATCCTGCTGACTTTCTCTAACACCCCTCATCCCCCCACTCCAGTCACACTGGCCTCGATGCCAAGCCATCCTGCACAGGGGCTCTGCGGTCCCCTCGCCTCACCCCACATCTGCATGGTCTGTCTCCCTCCCTCCTCCTTCAGGCCTTCCTGCAAATGCTGAAATTCTCTTTAAGATATTTTCTGACCACCCCACCCCAAATATAAAACTAAAATTGTGTCTTTCTCCCTTCACAAAACTTCTTACCTCTGCTTTATTATTCCCCACAAAACCATCACCACATTTCTTTACTTGCTCATAGTTTGTTTCCAACACTACAAAGTAAGACTCATCAGGGCAGGGGTTTTTGTTTCCTCCGCTGCAGCATCCCCAGTGCCTGGGACTAACAGGTACACTATAAATAGTTGTTGGCTGAGCACATATACAAACCAGTGAATAAAATGCTGATTGAAAGATGATGGGAAGTTTAGATCTAAAGAGAACCTCATCAAGAATGGCAAAAGAATCCATCGGTTACCGTCCAGTTCGCTGCAATTCTTCACAGTCTGCATGGCCGCCTCCCCCTCCTCCGTGGCCTCCGTCATGGGGCGTGTCCCCATTCATCTGCACATTCTCTCCACCTGAGTACATATTCTTTCTAAGCAAGACAACAGAGCCCGCAAGAACATTATTTTATTCATCTGCTTCTTAGCTATGTCATGCACTAGCTAGTAAGGAGATAGACTAAAAACCCTTTGGGAGAAAGATCATTATTACTTCTTCCATCCAAACAAACAACTTTTAAAGTGCTGTGTTTACAGTGAAGACAAATGACTGAAGGAACAGAAAACTTGAATGAATTATATATTGTATAGGAGGGAAATATTTTACCTGTAAAATAACAGATTTCCAGAAAATGGCATATCCTCGATTAGCATATCCCAATTTCTTAACTTCTTACACCTACAGAGACTGATCTTGAGTAAACTGGTATTTTCCCACATGTACATGGACTTCCCAAAACATCCACAAAGAATCTCTGCGATATATTTCAATATCATAAACTGAGCTAACTTGTAACCACTGAAGAACATCCTAATATATAACACTCATTTTACAGTGTCAATGAAATGTCAAAGCAAGACACATAAGTGATTCATTTGAGATAATACATCAACTTAAATGAGAAACCTGAAAATATTAGGGCAGCTGCCTGACCCCTTTTTCTTTCCCAAACACAACCTCCTTCTCAAGGATAAAAAAATTCCCAATTGCCTGATAATTTACCTCTTGTCAGATGATGGAAGACTCTTAGGAGGCTCTATCCTGATCGCTGGATCCCACTCCCCAGGGGGAAGGACAATTACTTCATCCAGGAACTCATCAATGCCAGCAATCAGGTCCTGCCTATCTTTCGCTTTGTAAGCAATGTCATGGAAAACCTGAAGAGTAATAAGAGACGTGCTGATCCGATGTGAGAACCTTCTACATGCCTCGCATTGTGTCGAGCCTGAATGCAATCCACAATCCAATTTAATATTTAATATACATTAAACATAACCATATTATCATATTTCTTATTACTTAGCTTGTCCCACAATACTTCAGTATTTAGATTATGAATTCAAAGAATATAGGTAGAGGCATGAGAAAACAGCTCTGTTTCTTTTACACATTTTTTTCTATCAATACTGTAAAACAACATTGCCTTTTTCCTCCTACAGTGTGTACTGCTACTGATACAGTTGCTATGGAAGCCAGATGAAATGGTTTGGAGAAATATACTGAAAGTCATTCTCTGAAATGAAAGCTACTGGGACAAACCACTGCTGATGAATCAAGAAGGAAAGGTTCAAACTGAGTGTTAAGATCAGGTTAAGACCAAAACACTGCAGCTCTCAAACACATAAATAATGTTGGCTATTAAAAAAAGAAAAATCTGAGTTATATTGGCAGTAAATAAGGTAAAGGGCTTCAAGCAGGTGACCATCAGTCTATCTTTGAGCAAAGCAACAATTAAACCATCCAAGACAGCACATGCTTCCTGTTTTTTTATACAGATATCCAAAGAAGAAGCTTTCAGAATGTACATAATTCTCTTTGTCATTCATTCAATTCTTCTAGTCTAGCTGATAATCTGAAGTCCTTTACACATAACCTAAGTCTTTTATTCCCCATAAGTCAAATTCTTTAGTCTCCAGGAGAGAAGATGGCCCCTGTTCATCATCCTTACTTATTTTTAAGGATTGCTACTAAAATTTCTTCTCTGGAACAAGAACTTTTAAAAGCTATCAAACAAATAACATGAAATGGTCTGGGGGCAGTGGGGTTGGGAGGAGGGCAAGACACAGGGCCAGCATATCGCCCAAGGTGGACACAGCTGGCCTCAACCTCGTTTTCTCTTGCTACCTCCCACTAGAGAGGCTGGAAAGTCAGAGAGGCACTTTCTTAGCCTCCCCTGCAAACAAGGATCAACATTCTGACCGATAAATTAAAGAAAAAGGATGTCTGGGAAAGCTCTATAATACCTACCAAGAGACAACCACAGCTAATACCCTCCTCCCCTCTTCCTGCCTTGAATACAGAAGAGATGACGAGCTGACAGTAGTTAACATCTTAAGATCTTGGCTCTTGATTTATCATTAAGCTGTTAAGTTAAACCAACTCTAGTAACTACCTACCTCCAAATTTCCTGATATGTGAGCACAATAAACCCCAAAATGTTCATGGCACCCTAAGCCAGATTGTCTGTCACTTGGAACCTAAAGCATTTCTAATTGATACAGCTTACAAAAAGAATTTTTAAAAAAATACAAACTAATAAAAATAAATAAAAGAACCCCTGAGATGCTTAGTTTTCCCCTCAAGGGGGATAAAAACAGCACAGCTATGCATCCATGCTCACAGTTCCTGATTAAGTAACTGTCTGAATAACCACCAAAGAGAACTTCCATGACTAAATGCCTTATTCTCCACCTAGCACATGGACAAACTGACAAATCTACGAAGCAAAAGCAAAATCTTTGGGAAAATAATAAGCTAGTAAGATAGAGGCAGAAAGCAGTGATCCTATATTCTACTACTATTTCTCCTACTATAGACTAGTTTGGAGTTTAATCATGTCTAAAATGTGTATAATGACATTCAAGCTGTTATGAGAGCGAGTTCATCCAAAGTACTAGATACTTTGCAGTACTAACAATAGCTAATGCATTTTAGTATGTGTATCATTTCTTCCCACAAAATAAGAAAACCATAAAAACAGGAACTTTCTGATACCTAAAGAAAAATGCATTGTCCACTTTATTATGCATTATTTTATAGAACCCATCATTTCTACACAGACATTGAATTCCCAGAATGAATATATTAAACATTTTAAGAGCTAAATTTTAAGTTAATACAGAGATTTGAATTTTTAAAAAAATATTTAACATATGTTTTAAGAATTGAACATGTTTAAGAACAGAAAAGAAGATGTTTTATTCTAACATTAAACTTATTTTTTGAAAGCTCTATCAATGTTTGAGATGAATGACTGTATGTCATGTTATAAAGGCTGGTAAGCACATAATTCCAATTGAACACATTCTGACAGACAATTCACAGGATGGAATCAGCACAAGTAGGACATCCCAGATCACCGTCTTCCAGATTACCTACCTCATCAGACATCAAGGTGGCGATGGCTCTGCCAATCTCATGGTAGGACTTGGCTTTCCCCTTAGGACCTAAGAGAATGAACAAGAACCTAATGGAAGGGGAAAGAAGCAAAGGCTATAACACACATTTCATCAAAGTCAATATACAAAAGCTGAGACATGTTTGTGTTAGTTAAAAAATAAAGGTTAGGTCTAGGATTCATCTTTAAAACACAGGTAATATTCTTGGTTAATATGAAAGATACTCTTTTATACTATTCAGAAACACAAATCATTGTTCAGTTTATTTGGAGGCAAAGGAGAATTTAACATGAAAACCTGAGAAGCTTCTCCTCTGAGAAAGAAAGTTTCGCTTTATGAGTCATTCAATATTTCTTTTCTAAACTTTCCTCTCTCTCATTTCCACTGACTTTCAGACTCTTTAGAAAAAAACCCATTAAGAACAATAACCATAAAAACTTAACATTTTCCTGTACTTCTCTTTCCAAGTGCATCTTTACATTTTCCTGACTTCTCTTTACCCAATATATGCAGTGACCAATGATCTTCTCCATATTTTAAGAAATGTTTCTCCTCAGAAGTGACTGGGTATCAGCAAAAACCAAGTCCTCTACAACTAAGCTGCATGCTGACGGCCAAAGTAAAGAAAGAAAAATATGAGAGGAATTGAAAATAAAGTATCATTCATAGTTAAAATTCTTTTGGGGGTGTCCTCATTTTCCCTTCCAAACTTGTTTTCTTGATAATGCAGAAGCACTGCTCCATGGTAAGTCAGTCCTGAAACTTGAAATAATGAGTTTATCCCCACCTAGGTTCACCTCTTACCATGTTGGGAGGAAACCTTTACTGATCACAAGGGCAAAGATGCATGTCTCAACTGGGGAGGAAGAATCCGTATCAGTCAATGAGTAAGAAAAAAGATATAAAATGTAACATTGTATATAAATATAAGCCATACTTATAATGTCCTACCTCATACGGAGTAAATGAGGCAGTAAGAATGTTCACATCATAGGTCTGCTCAGCTTTTTAAAGCTTGCAAAGTATTTCACATTCGTCACCTTACTTAAACTTCCTACAACCCTTTGCAATAAGGATAGGCCCTCATTTAATGGTGAAGCAACTGAGGCTTGAGGAGGTTAACAAAGGAGTCCAAGGCTGTGCCTGGCAAATGAGACAGAGAAAACAGGACCTCTTACCTTCTGTTCTTTCCAACACACAACTCTGCCTGATACTACCTGCCTAGCCTGCACACCAGGGTTGTGACTGAAGAGAGAAAAGCCATCCCCAAAATGGCTTCCATAGGTCACCCTGGGGAAAGATGTCATGAACACTTAGCTGGCGACAAGAAATCTTAGGTAAGATTTTATGGGACAGGAATAGTTTAGGACTTTGCTTGGTAGAGTTTGATTTTTCTTATTTATTTATATACCTCACTTTAAATAAAAATGGATGGACAGCAAATGTTCTTCAAAATGTTAGGGTCTATTCCAAAATGCCCTAAAATAAATACTCTCCATTTTTTACCATTATAAAATTCAATACTAAAAGGAAGGACAAAAATCAGAAATTAAGAATGTAAGAAGGTATGTGAAAGTTTGAATACTCAGATTTAGACCAAAATAACCATAAAGTGATTCAGCATTTGTTCGCTTAGGAGCCAGTTGTGCGGTGGGGTGGTGCCCTCACTTTCAAGTGTTACCACAGCGGATGAAACAGCAGAGCAACTGGCAGCCACGAGAGTCAGCTCGAGCATGAAGGAGGTCATCATGAGAACTGAATGCTCGTTTCACTAACACCAAAGTTCAACTGATACTGGAACTTTTCTTTTTTTGAAGCTGACCTAAATTAATATACCACTACATATAGCATTACATACAGTAAAATGTCTTTTTCTAAAGGGACTGATCAATGATTTCGGTGAAACACATGCAAAAAATATTTAACTACTAAAGCAAAATATAAATCCCATTAAGAAACAACTGTAGTACTGGTCACATTTCCTAATTCTATTTGCCTGTCTAACTACAGCCAGCTGCCAGGCAGGACAATAAAGGTATAGTTTTAGGTAAAAGGGGCAAGATGCAGGGCAGCAAGAGAAAATAACAGCTGGATCCTTTACTTACTACATTTTTAAATAATGGGTTTCCTTTGTCTACCATTTTTTATTATTTCAATGTATCTAAATATTAATTTTTCTCTTAATATAAAATATCCAGAACCTTCCCAAAACCACTCTATAACTCTTTCTACATCTCTCTAGCATCTCCAACATAATTATAGTTTACAAGTACACATTATGGAAATACACATTTATGACACATGAATGATCAGATTAACTACATGGCATCAGAGCCAAATACTGTCTTGTTAGGAGGTGATAAAAATACCCTCAGTCATTAATAGTCCTCAAATACACACTTTGGTGGACGATGGGTAACTATTCCAAGAGCTGATAGAGTGATGGATTCTTCATCTTAAATGTGAAGTGGCAGACCAATGGTGACTATAATATATCTATAGCAATAAACCCAGCATATAAAATTTATGTTGTTTCAGAACCTAGATATAAAAGTTTAATTCCTCTTTTCTGAATCAAGTAATTTTTATTCAAAAAACATATGTGTATATTATACATATATGTATATATGTATAATATATATACACACACGCACTCTTTTTAATGGAAAATCACCAAGTGCTAAATGGAAATAAAATGTTACATATCAAGTTAAAATTTTCCATTATTTCACTCAGAAACCGTTAGGTAAATCCATCTCCTTAAAATGATACAGAGAGGAAATCTGACCGCCTATAGGAAGCAGGAAACATCACCTCAGGTCAAAAATTTCATCTGTAGCAATGGAGACCCTTAAGAAGCCCCTCATTTGGACTGCATGGTTGAAATGGGGATGAGAAATATGGGGAAACTAACAACACAAAAGGACCCATCAAGTTGAAGTTCCCTCTGTCTAAAACATGTTCTTTCCCCTTTAACCCTCAAAGAAGTAAAAGCTGTTACAACTTTTCTGAAAGAAGGACATCTTGCCAAACTCAGCTTTTATAATGTACTGAAAACTCCTTTCATGACCCAAGCTGTTTTTTGTCAATGGACAGATGTTATTTTTAACCAGAAGCTTTTTTCTTTATTAACAAATTAAAGTAAACATCACATTTGTGTGGCTGGAAGGATACAGCCCATGTTGACAGCTCAGGGGAAAAAATTCATTTATGCTACTGAGTTCTTTTTATTTACTCATAACTGCAAATAAGTCATAGTTAGAATTTTTAAATGTGCCTTGTTGTCTCAAGAATCTTCATGAGGCTCTTCTCCTCTTATGAGCTTTTACACAGAACTAATTATGCCTGGAGAGGACGCCTCTAGCATTCTCCACAACAAAAATAAGTACCAGATGATCTGTGTCCGGAACCAATGGACTATGCTCACATTCACAAAATAATTACAGGCAGAAACAGAGAATAATATCAGAAAAAGAACCAGCCTTCCTAAACCTCTCAATCTTTTCAGAAAGGACGTACACCCCCTTCCTTCCTGATATATCACAGCTATTTCTAGAATAAACTCAGTATGTACTAAGCCTTTACTCCCTTCTCTCAAAACATTACTGAATTAAATAACCATTATTCATATTTAGCAGCTTTGGAAAATGTGGCTAAACTGTGGCTTCCACAAGAAATTAATGAGGACCACAACCCACCATAACCAATCACATTCCACATGGTAAACAGCAGCAAGCAACTGGATTGCAGGACGAGACAGAACTGAACTAGCAGGACCTCCATCCCCATCCCCCTAGCAAGCTTTTCTAAGGTTTTGACAATTGAGCAAAAACTACTTCTTTAAGGCAAATCATTATTTAAAACAAGAAGTATACATTAACTTATAGTGATACTAAAGGGTAAACATTCTTATTTTTTAGAGGACTAAGAACTATAACAACTCAGTGAATAACTATTTGCCTCATGAGTGGAAAACAAGGTCAGAAAAGGACAAACTGATCAGGGGCCTTTATTATTCTTCAAAGAGAAACCCTAAAATATTTTATTCCAAACCACTCTAGATATCTCCTTAGATTCTCCCTAAAAAGCCTGGTTTCAACATCAGAAATCTGCAGTTCTATTGCTAGCACCAATAGTGAATCTTTCCTTTGCCTCCATCTCTTAACTGTAAAATGGGAATAATCACATTTATCCCTCAGAAAGCTCATAAATATAAGTGAGTGACAGCCTCTGTGGACAGATGTAAGATGATAGTGAGCAGAGTGTCTGCAAGATGCTAGGAAAATCAAAGGCATATCCCAGCAGGTCACCAAAGAGCAAAGAGCAGAGTTCATTTGCCTTCACACGGATGGTAAGAGGTGCCCCTAAGTAGGTAACAGCCACCTGCATGGTAGTCCAGCTGCAAACAGAAAGCTAAATACATCAGCCAAGTAACAGAGAAAACAGAGAAACTTGCAAACTCTACACAAGGGGAGCCACTAAAGCCACATTTTCTAAAAGGTGCTCCACAGCAATACTGTTTATTATAAATAGTAATAATGACAATAATTATAAGCTTAAGAGCAGAACTTTTTACAACTTCTAAAGGAAAAGTGATGATAACAAAATGTGCACAAAAACAGCCTCCCTATAGCATAACAGGGTAGCGTGCACGTTAAAGCACATCGCTGAGGGCAGAAACAGACTTTCACGATGACTACCACATTCCTTGTGGGATTTCCTTTATTGGATTTCACAGGATGCAGCCATTGTAAACGGCCCCACATTACTCATACACAAAAAGGCTAATGAGGTTCCCTATTCAGTGATAATAGCTTACATTGGTTCAGAGGACAGTAAATGGATAAAACTATTTCCTGGAAAAATGTTAACATGCTAGGATATATTGTTTAGATTATTGTCCTGACATATGACATAGTTTTATGACATTATTGAATTACATTCCCATGAATTATTGGGCTCGATTTGCTAATTCAAATGATGTTGTATTTCACCTCCAGATGAGTACCTCTCTAGGGTACAGAAGAAAAGAATGAGCCAGACAGGAGCAGATGATGAAGGGGACACAAAAATGGTCATTATTTGCCACTCCATGAACTTGTATTATTGTTATACAAAACCCCTTTAAAGTCCTTTTATATGTAGAATACAAAGAGAAATAATAACAAAAAAAAAAACACAGGAGCAATTTAACACTTCTTGGCATCCTTTTCTTCTTTCAACCCCAGTAAAGTTAGTCCAAAGAGACATAAATAAAGCCACAGGGGCACACGAGCTGGACAGAAGCCATGATCCAAGTCAGCTGGCTGGTCGTCCAGTGATTGCTCAACTAGAACTGCAAGGCTCTGCTGGAATGTTTTCCAGCAAAAAGCTAAGTTACAGAAAACACAAATCATGATAACCCCATTAATCGAAAAGCAATGATCATCCCCTTTCCTCTGCTATTTGTCCAATGACTGCCTCATAACAACAGGCATTATTTCAATTTTAAGTGCTTAAGAAATATGAAAATGGGGGGGAAACTGCATGATCAGAAAAAATGGCCTGTAATCTATGAATTGGGAGACTGTATGGAAATGTTCTCATTTTCCTAAATTGAATCAAAACAAAGTCCATTGTCTTGGTCAGTTTATCATGCTCAGACCAACCGAGGGGACTGAGGAGGGTTCATAGCCTTTCCTGCTCATCTGGGGAAACCTAAAGAAGAGAAACCTAAAGAAGAGAAAAGTCACCTGTCTTTGCCCTGGGACTCTAAAAAACTTGGACACACACACCCAGAAATGTTACTATTCATACGATAATTTTCTGATGTCAACTTGAAGATATAAGCTTCTGTTTAAACTCTTCTTCAGCACAAGGTTAAGTGAAGCATAAACTTCTGCTCACTTATTGCACCCCATAGTCAAGCTTCTTAACTCTATTGAGCTCAGTTGTAGAGACAGAAACAGGATGAATCTCAAGTACTGTGCAGTGTAATGAGTGCATGACTATAATAACAGCAATATGCTTGTTTTTAAAATAAAAAACTTAGGTGCCATAACACAACACAGCAGTTAGGTGTGCAAATTCAAGCGTACAGCTTAATGGTTTTTACATATGTGTATGTATGTATGTATATGTACATATATATAATACATATATATCCACTAACAATATTCTGATAAAACAGAGTAAATGAAAGCAACTCTGACTTCTGAACCATTTACCATCTGTAGGACCTGGGATAAGTTACTTAAACTCCCAGACTCACTTTCTCCATCTGTAAAATCCATATACCTACAGTTTATACTTTTAAAACATTATTGTGAGGATTAAATAGAGTAATCCATAAGAAGAAACTAGAACATAGCCCAATAAATTGTCATAATTGTTATATTATCACTACTATTCAAGTGCCAAGTTATTTAATAGCATGAAAGTCAGACTAAACCATTATTTCAGATTAAACCTTCCCAACATGCTTGCTCTGGATATATCCCATTCTGTTGATTATCTGGCCTGAGGGAGAGGGGATTTCCCTTCCACCACACTGCAGACCCAGCAGGTCAGGGAGCTGCTTACCTTGTAGGCACAGGGACCTCAGTCAGGGCGCCCAACATGACCGCCTGCTGCAGCCGCACAAAGGCAATGAAAGGAGTGTCCAAGAAGTCCACCTCCCCAACAAGCACGTTGGAGGCTTCCGCATCACGCGGGAGCTTTTTCATGAACTTATTCTTCAGCTGCATGGGAAGAGCCAAGAAAACACAACTTATTTCAAGAGAAGGGAACAAGAAGAGACACTCCACAGACCACTTAAGGGAATTCCTTTATATTAGTCTATATGCAACAGGCCCTAGCTAGCCACTTTTCTATTACGCTTAATCATTTTATTATAATAAACATTGTACTTTGGATGCAAAACTATTGAGGGTATGATCACACAGCTTACATATAAAGCAATGTTTACATATAAGACAATTCATTTATTTATTCATTCACTCAATAAACATGTTGAAAGTCTACTATGAGCTGGTCACCGATCTAAGACCTGGGAACACAGGGAGGGATCAGCTAGTTACATGTCCTCCTGGGCTTACATTTCGGCAGAGAGAGAAATACAGTATAGTTAGGAGTAATGATAGGTGCTAAGAAGGCAAAATAAAACAGGTAAGAGAATTATTTTAGACAGTGTGATCAGGAAAAGCCTATGATGTAATATAATTGACACTGGAGTGAGGGGCAAACCATGCAAAGATCTGGGCACAGAACATTCTAAGCAAAGGGAACAGCAAATGCAAAGTTTCTCAGATAGGAAAGAGCTTGGCAGAGGAATAGAAAGAAGGTGAGTGCAGTGACAGTTGAAGGAACAAAGGAGAGAGAATAGCAGCAAATGAAGTTGTATAGGAAAGGGTGGGGGGCAGAGATGGTAAGAGCCTTGAAGGCCACAGTAAGGAGTGTTGAATGTTTTAAGTGGGGCTTGCCTATTGAAAGTACCCATGGAAAGGTGGAGTAGAGACATAAATTTGGGAGACATCACCATGTGCACATTATTCAAGCCCATGGGACAGACAGCATGACCTTGGGTGTGAGTGTAAATAGAGAAGACAGATAAGATCTACACCCAGGGGCACTTGACCATTTATAGGGATGGTGGGGAGATCTTGGCAGAGGACACTGAAAAGGAGCAGCCAGTGAGGTAGGAAGCAAGCAGCACTTCACCAACAACTGGGCAGAGAAAGGGCTCAATAAGGAAAGTGTATCAGATGATTCAAAGCCTGCTGAAAATCCAAGATGATGACTAAGAATGGATCAATGAACTTAGCAAGATGGAGGTGCTGGGTGCTGTTAACATGGGCCATGACAGTGGGCACCAGAGTACCCAGTGAAGAATAAGAGGTGAATGGGCATAATTATTTTGAGAAATGTTGCTGCCAAGAAGAAGCAAGAAATGAGGAGGTAGGTAGAGGAAGGCCCAAAATAGGTAATTTTTTTTTTAATGGGAAATCAGATAACACTTTAGAATGTTGATAAGAACGATCTGGTCGAGAGAGTTTATTGGCACTGGAGAGACAGGGAATCCACCACGCATGCGTAGTGGGTGGGCTTCAGGCAGGAGTGCAGAGAGCTTACCAGTCCCAGCCAGGGAAGGTGCGGAGCAGGGTGAGCTGGCGGAACCGGTGGAGCTGAGGGCGTCTGAGGACTCATACTTTGCAGTGAAATATAAGTGAGGAGGAGGAGCAGGGTGGGTATGTGGCAGTTTGAAGTGAGAGGTAAAGGTGTAAAGCAGTTTTCCTGGAGAATGAAGGTTGCTTAATACTGTCACTTTGAAAGCTTATGTTATAGGAGTTATCCGTTCTCCCCCACCCCACCGCACAGAGGACAGGAGTGTTGCTCTCAGTTAGTAGTAAACACCTCCAATAGCTCAAGGAAAACATTTCAACAATCCTGGAAGGATGAAGATAAAAATTTTGCAGGATTATATGAAAGGCACAGACTTCTGATACATATTTATCATCACTATAAATGTCTCCCCACTCAGTCAAGTTACTTGTGAATTTTGTGTTCTTTGCCATGGATTACTGCTGAGACGGGAAGGGGCAGGCATAGCCCAATTTTTCCCATTAATAAATAGGTTACGGTAACATTTTATTCTCAATTTCCATTTAAACTGTTCTTAATTAGGGAAAATAAATGTCATGAGTACTGATCCCTAAAATTCCATCCCCCTCAGTAGCATTTTTACATAATTTTTTCTTCAATTTGGTACTTCATATAAGAAGAAAACTATGAGGCAAAAAAAAACCCCAAGGAAGTTGGAATAATTTAGTGGAAACAGAAAAAACAAAAAAAAGGAAAGGCAAGATATAGTTGCTAATACATTTGGATGTTAGAAAAAAGACTGCTTCTAAGCAGAAAGGGAGCTTTCCAAAGTTTACACCATTTATGCTCCAAGAAATGCTAATTTTTAAAAATTCTGTTTACATTCTGCTGATACGAAAAGAGCAGCCATGAAAGGGTCTAAAAAACACCAAATTGCCAGATTGTTATTATTGCCTAAAGAAGCTGCAGTAATAAAACGTTCTCTGTAACACAAGAGTAGAGTGTATGATATGGCCAAGTGGCCCAAATGCACGGCAAAATACTGCTGCTAAAATAATCTTCCTCAAACGGTTTCCAGAGTTCCATTACCATTAGTGGGCACAAAGCTCTACACTGATCTGCTCTGACTTCCCATTCTCTCCGGGAGACTCTTTGCTCTAGTTAGGGGGGGTGGGGGATCAGAATCCCCTTTGATGAACTTAGACTCCTAAACTCATTATCAAAAACTGTCTTTTCTACATTTCTGCCTTTTCTAAACATTCTTCAGAGCTCAGCATGAGCCTTTCTGTCATCTCAGCCTACTTCTTTGTGAACTCCAGAAGCACTCATTCCTGAATCATGTTTCTGTCAAGGTTTAAATTTTTTCACCATGTTTCTTGAGGGTTAAATAGTTGATCCCCTATTATACTAGACTAGACACCTACTTCACATGTAATTGATCTATAATAAATATTATGAATGGGAGGAACTTTGTAACCCTAAAAAACAGACCAAAAGATCATCAAATGTCCCCAAAAAGAGAAGTTTTAAAGGTTCATTCTGGAACTTTCTATGTGTACACCTGTCACAAAGCAACTATCTGACTCACAACACGTGCAGAACATCCCACGGTAATCATACATCTCTACAGAACGTCTTACTGGTACCATGGTTTTACTGGGATTACTGTACCCATATTGGAAAAGCAGGAGTATATTTTTAAGGCCAAAGGAAATAAACTACATTCTAAATGCTCTAAAGAGAAGTAGTTATAAAGATATGTTCCTTTAGATCAGCGTCTCTCAAACTTCATTTGTGAAGTACTACTCTTCTCAGAGAAACTAATAGCTATTCTGTAATGAAAATATGTGGCTGTGGTGCCTGAGGTGTGCCAGAACTCCATCCGTGGAGGCTCTTTGCTATCTGCACACACTCCCTGGGTGATTTCATCAAGTCTCATGTCTTTAAAAACCATCTATATGTGGAAGACTCACAAATTTACATCTTTAGCCATAACTTTATATCTGGAGTTCCCTGAACTGCCTAGAGGAGTTCCCTGAACTCCAGACGTGTATATCTCCAATTGGATGTCTAATAGGCACTTCACAATTCACATATCCAAACTGGAGCCTCCATGACAGTCCCCTCAAACCAGCTTTTCCTATCATCCTCCTCCTCTGGCTAATGTCAACTCCAGGCTGCCACTGCTCAGGCCAAAACCTAGCTGTTATCATCAATGACTCTTGCCCTCATACCCCATGTCCATTCTCTCAGCAAATCCTGATGGCTCTGTATTCAAATGCAGAATCCAGCCGCTTCTCACCACCTTCACTGC
This sequence comes from Manis javanica, assembly GCF_040802235.1. Classification (NCBI taxonomy): domain Eukaryota; kingdom Metazoa; phylum Chordata; class Mammalia; order Pholidota; family Manidae; genus Manis; species Manis javanica. The sequence goes on from NC_133160.1 coordinate 116,720,638, forward strand.
CACCACCTTGATCCATGTTGCAGTGTTGTCTCTCCTGGGTGATGGCACTGGCCTCCTGACTAGATTATCTGCTTCTGCTCTTACCCCCAGTCTATTCACCAAAGTGGGCACAGCCTTCAAATCAGGAGTCAGATAACATCACTCGTCTGCTCAAAGCCCCGTATTGTCCCCATTTCACTAAGAGGGAAGGCAATGCTGCCGTTACGAGGACCCACAACCCCAGTGCCATGTGGCTCTCAGCCCCCTGCCCCGGTTTCCCACTGCCCTCTCCTGCTTTTCTCCACGCCCAGCACTCCAGCCTCCTAGTCTGCCCTCAAACACGCCAGGCAGACTCTCAACTCAGGGCCTTTACACTGCTATGGCCTCTGAATGGAATGTCTGCCTGGCTCCCTCCCTCACCTACTTTGGATTTTTATTTAAAAGTCACCTTCTCATCAGTGAGCCTTTCCCTGGCCACACTGGATAAAATTTCAAACTCTTTCTCCCCACAGATTCTTCTTACTCCTCTTTCCTGCTTTGTTATTTTCTTCATCGCATTTATCACAAATGTGCCACATTTTACTTCTTTATTATTTGCCTTCTCAGTAGAAGGTAAACTCCATGAACATAGGAATATCCTCCTATTCTGTTCAGTGTTGTGTCCCTTATGCCTACAGGAGCACCTGAGGAGAAAGGCTGAATAAATATTTGTGGAATGAACAAATGGTGGCTATTATTTCTGCTTTTCCTAATGAGCTTTCCTAGCTCCTCTCTAAAAGTAATAGGGTTCAGACATCCCATCACTATCCAGGCCACCTAAATGGACAAAAGGCCTAGAAATAAATCATCTTAATAAACTCACCCTGATAACACTGATTGGTCTGAAGGATGGATGCATGACTGAGGCAAGGACCAAACTTTTTTGGAAAATTCATATTTGAATGTGTAAAAATCAATGTTCTCCCTTTCACCTGAGGTTGTTCCCTTCCATGAACAGACTGACACAGGGCCGTCCATACCAAGAGGGAATGAGGCCAGCCCCCAAAACAAACCACACAAAAGCGGGAGAGAAAAATGGATGAAGAGAGAGTTTGCTGAGTCCCAGGTCCCAGGCCCTGAGATCCTGTAGCTTCTCCATTCTGCAAACTCATCGAGAATTCTTAATAGTTACATAAGCCAGAAAATTCCCTTTTGGGCTTTGATTAATTTGAGGTGATTTCTGTATACTGTAGAGTCCAGTACTTCACAAAAGTACATTTGTCAAATAACTTTAAGGAATGCCAGGCTAAATAAAACTAAATAAGTCTCTATGCTGTAGATCTAGCAGAGGTTTGAATATGCCTGTCTCCTACTAGGAGATAAAGTACATTATGATATGACAACAGATTTTACATTGCTTCATTGGATAGAAATTTTCTAACCTCCCATTTAAATCTCCTCTCAGTTACACTTAATTCTCTCCAAATTTTATGGGTGCCTCTATCTTCAAGGCCTGGTATTAGAACAGATAGACCCATTTCCCAGGAGTTTACAGTCCAATAGAGAGAAGCAAATACAAAAATAACTAAAATGAAAGAAGAAACATAAATATCATATGAAAGGTATATTGTTCAATGGGAGATCACAAAATGCATTAAACCCACCCAGCAATGGAGTTCAAGGAAGGCTCTTCTCTGAATCAGTGCTTAAAGATGTGTATCATAAAGGCAAGCTCATCAAATAATCATCCATATGTGTTACCATTTTAAGTATCCCAATAGTATCTGATAAAGGAAAAAGTAACGGCTAAAAAATCTGATAAAGGAACAATTCTGTGCTTACACAATACTAAGAAAGAGTAAAATTAAAGAAAAAGGTGAGAAATAACCTGGAATTACAAAGAATAATAAAGACTAATGAAAGCAAGAATAGAAAGTAGGGCTTTCAAATCAGGTTGAAAATCACCCAACAAACTCATCTGGATTGAATTCCAAAGATCAAGTTCGACATTCCTTTCTTATAGATCATTAGTTGCTTCTCCAAGGGATACACAGCCTAGCTTTCATGCAGGGGTCACCCATGAGAACACACACAGTGAATAAAAATTCCCAGTGATTTCAAAGAAATGGACTTCAAATGGCTGCCATGTGGAGCTATTACTGATAAAAGATACTTTGACTAATTCCAAGATTTTGTCCCTTTTTTGTCTCTACCAGGAAACACTACCAACTCTGTGAAACCAGATGTGTACATTTCAGGTTTCTTTCATTCTAGCCTGTATTCTTTCTTCCAGAGTAAGGTCTTGCTATAATTTCTCAGAGTTATATAGCTTGTCCTCTACCATAAATGTTGACCCTTATAATTTTTTAACCTTCCTAGCTTCTTCTGCTTTCCTAATAACCCAGTGATCACAGTATAAGCACACCAGGAAAGTAAAGATTATGAATGGATAAAGCAGAATTAATGGGCCAATTACAAAAGAGATAGCTTACTTGGGATAACAGCTCTGTGTGACTATGGAAAAGTTCCTCATACACAAGTGACATGCAACATATATCACTAATTGAAAAAGTCAATCTTCTATACTCCACTAAGGCCACAGATTCTCCTGCCATCTTGCATAAAAACAGACTGTGTATTTTGGGTTTTCTGTATGGAACCATCACAACGAAACTGCTAACCAGTGTTAATTGGAGGAACCATCTGATTAACATTAGGTCCTCCCAGTCTCCTTACTGTCACCTCACAGACCTACAGTACCACTTGCTATACAGGTCCAGGCGACCATATGATTCCTCAGTTACTAGGCAGGTATCTAAACCATGCCTCTTTTTCCTGCCATTATTGGGACATGTTAAAATAAGTGTACCCATAAAAATTGTCATTTATAACCAGTACTCATGCTTTGTCATTTGAATCTGATTAGAAGGCAATCTTATAGGCTGTTCAATGTCCCTATTACAAGTGATGTTTTAAAAATCACCTAAATTTGAGGATACTTGCTCATTATTTTTACAAAGCATATACCTACTGCTACCCCATTCCATGAATTCTCTTTTCCTTTCCATGAGAATGATTTAATCTTCCAGTCTGTACCTATTCTCGATCCACCCCGCCTAATGCCTCCTTCTGTCACATGCTAACATCTGACTTTCCTCCTGGACAAAGAGCTTACTCCTGGCTTTTTTCCTGGTGGTCTTTCCTCTCTTCTTATTATTTTCTCTTCTTCCTGATGACTTTCATCTCTATTTTCTTTACAAACGTCAGCTATTATTCTTTCCCAAACAAATTCATCTGGTAAGCTCAAAATCATCCTAGGTCACTCTATGTTAGTAGTAAAGTAGAGTCACCATAATCAGTTTGCTTATGACAGTTCCAGTGTACCCCATTGTCCTACTTTAAATGTTAATATTACCTTCTATCATTCTCAAAAGTGCCTTAATTTATGGTCACCCTACACTAATCTCCCTGAAATGACATTTGAGCAGTGCCTAAGATATGGCATTAGAGAATAATTACATGCTATGGAAACGTAAAATTCAAGAAACTCAAAAGTATGAGAAAAAACCTTAGGTCAAACAGCATCCTAGTATTTTATTTATGCTATCTGCATAAGAATTTATTCATTTACTACATGCAAACAATATTAACTATTAGGGTAGGAGAAAAGCATTCTTTCATTTACCATGAGTGAGATTATTCTGCCTCTGCCTACTCCTTTCCTTACACCTTGGGAACCTTGAGAAAAAGTGGTCAATTCAATGGATTAGACTTTGATATATTCACTGGGACTTTTTCCTAATGGGCGGGTTACAGTGCCTTGAAGACAAAAAAACAAGCTGTTTTTCCTTAAAGCAAGACAAGTAAATGGAAGAAAACAGACTTGATGCCTTCATCTATGTGGCTGGTTAGATAAGTGGAGTCAGAGTTTCTTTCATAGGCTCAACTATATTTCTCTACCTTAATATGTGTCTTTTAAATCTGTGAACCCAAGGGTTTAGATTCTGTGGGGATGGTTGTAGACCTGGAGCTGTGTATTTGCTGAACTAGAGATTTCCAACCTAAAAAGCATTTCTAAGAGACTTCACTTCCAGCTATGCTAAACTATATTGCATCACAACAACCCTTCCAGAAAGAAAAATGGAAAGTTGGATTTTGTAATCTGTTTAAAGACATCATAAAGTAACCATGACATTAAAAACTTGAGAAGTCAATATCTCTGAAGAAGGAAAGTGCAAGAAAGTGGGGTTAAATTTAGCTCTGATTTTCTGCCAAAGGTATCTGATGATTCCTAAGTAGCTGTAAAGGTTGAGAAATTGAGTAGAGAATTCAGCAGGCTCAAAGTGATGGATGGACAAACATGTCAGGCACTGAGTTGGGTCCCCTAAAGGACAAGGCCTGAGGTGCAAGGGCAAATCAGTAATAGACTGAACCACATAAAGACTGAAACCCAGCTTCCAATCAGCTCAATTCTAGATTGAATATTAAGGTGACCTGTCCCTTACCTAAATGCCATAAGCAAAAGAAATAATCTCTGAAGAAAAAAACGTCACCCAGAGTATCAAATTATCTCTAGTATCTCTGACTTCCAATCAGAAATTATTGGGCATATTAGTAGACAAAATCAAATACTGGAACTCAAAAGAAAATAAAAGAAATTAAAAACAAACTTACAGGACAGGTATATACTATAGTTACCAACTACAAACTTTGAAAAAACTTGATAATGTCTTTAAAATATTGATTATAAGATGGAGAATTTCAACAGAATCTATTTTAAAAGTAGATATCCTAGAGATTAAAATATGTATCAACCTATTAAAGTCAATGTTTCTCATACATGAAAATATGACATATTGGAATTTGTGGAATGCAGCTAAACACGCACATCAAGTAAAATTCATGGACTTAACTGCAAATACTATAAAAGAAGAAAAGCTAAAGTTTGATGATCTAATTTGCTCAAGGATCTGATTTGCTCAAGGAACAAAACTAAAAGAACGTACAAAGAAGAATATAATAAAATAAGAGAAGAAATCATGACATAAAAAAACAAACATATTCCCTTTATAACCTGAGGGAAGGACAATTATACAGGTGTGTTCACAAGGTGAAAAACATCAAGTAGGTTTATGATCTATACATATGTGTATATATGTATATGTATATACATGTGTGTGTATATAAATGATACATATCTGTTTTACTTTAATAAAATAGCTTTACTATAATGAGTTTCTTAATAAATAAACTATTATTTCCTTGCAAATTTGGCTTACACATAGCTCTCCCTTGGCAGGAAGCCCTTAAAGGAAATCCAAGGCAGTGAAAAGCTAAACCATATTCCATAGCCCTTATTCATACTTCAAGGCTTTTATAAAGATTAGAAGAGATAAGGCATAAAATATCTAGCAAGATATAAAAAATGTGGGGCTCACTCCTCTGCCCTTCTTTTTAGTTTCTCCAACATGGAAAGCAGACCTCCCTGCCTTCTCTCTTCCTACTATGCTTATCTGGGAGACCACCTGGATGCTATGTCTAAGGTAATAGATCCCTGCCTTTATCTTCCAATGGTATATAAACCCTAAAGTCCCACTATTCAACATAAATATAATATAACCCAATCAAGTGGACTTCCCTGAGGTTAAAATTAGCCTCCAATGGGGCTGGGATGGAGAAGTAGGCCATCAAAACAGCCTCATGAAAACAAATCCCTGGGATAATTCTGAAATAGATTTGTCCTACCAAGTACTATGTTTATCTATTTGGACCAGTTCTACAGTATCAAACTCTGGGAATCCTGGAGTATGATGGCTGGAGATCATTCATTACCTACAGTTGGCTACTATGGCTAATTGAAGACTGTCCCTATCTCCCTTCCTCCCCTCATTTTCCCACAGCCCTGTCATCCTATATCTAAGGAAGAAGAGGGCTGATCTGAACTCAGATTCTAAGACAATTAGCTTACACCAGCTTTTTTCCCAGTATTGGGAAAAAAGTTCTTCTCACTGAAAGCTCTATCCCAGCCATATTTTGTAGTAGGGGGTTCCCAGTACAAAAGTGGGCCTGCTCTTGAGTTCTAAGTGCAGGGGACTGTTTGGCTTCTAGGCTCTTGACAGCTAGCAAGGTGAGGCAGAGGCCCTGCCTAATTCTCCAAGGGTTTGCTACAGCGTCTGCAGCCAAAGACTCAACCAAAAATGAAGGGTTCCTTGGCCTTGTTTCTCTGTGGACACATTTCCCCTGAAGATCTTTTAAAGAGAGCACTGGACCGAGGACAGGGTCTATCCTGAAGAATGTGCACAAACACCACCTTAAACACACCTGAGCATTCCATTCCTACATCTTACTTCTTTACTGTAAATTTTATGGTTGACCAACTAGGAAATGGTAGAAGAAAGAAAAAGGTAAGAATCGCTGCTTTATAAGCCTAGCCAAGTATCACTTGTTAGTCCAAGACCACCTAAAAAAAAATCATCCTAAAATTTTCCTGTTCAACAAGATATTCTTTACCCATCCCTTAGGCTAATTTTTGGGATAGGATTTTTTGATGTGATAGAGAAAACTAAAGACATAATTACTACAAATGTTTTTTTGTTTTGCTTTTAATGGAAGCTCTGACTGCCCTTTAGGTTATCTCCAAACTGTGATTTAGAAGAGTATTTCCAAAGGCTAAACTTAAAAAGCCTTAGCCTAATGATTAAGAGGCCTACAGCTTGATCGCCAACAGAAGTCAAAATTCAGGCAATCACTTATAATGTTATTAGCACTGACCACCTGTGACATGATCTGAGATTTTCAGAGTGTACAAAATATGAAAGAATGTAGACAAAGTCCTTAAATAAGACAGGGTGCTCAAAGCTTCTGTAGCTACATTCTTCTTTTTGAACATTCTTCTACTTTCATTTATCCCATTTTAAAACATAGAAAATGAAAACAGTCCCCTGAGGGTGAAAATATGATTTTCTAATTTTTTCTTCCCAATATAGACATCTTACCACCATTAATGCAAATGATTCTGCAGAGTGGCACATTTACAAATGGCTATTAAACTAAATATAACAATAAGTACAATCCTTCAGTTCTGATTTCCTAAATAGGATGACATTTCAAGTACTGACCTAGTTTAAAATTCAACTTGTCAAAATTGCTAGTCACATTTTCTTATGCCTTGTATCATTAAAATATAATGCTGCCAATATGTTTACAGCTGTTTAGAGTTTTAAAACACTTTCACAATCTTACTTGAATTTCTACAGCAAGCTTATAAGAAATATAATGTTAAACCATTTTGCAGATGAGGAAAAATAAAGTTAAAAAAGTTTGAGGGACTTCAGGAGACTCCTATAGGCCAAGCCAGGATATGAATTCTCACTTTTAATGTTCTCTCCATTCACTACACCAGGAAACCCTTAGATTTCTGATGAATATATTTTATCACCTAAAGTTTAGAAGATATTGTCCTAAAATCTCTGAGCCTTATATACAGCAAACCAATGTCAAGCATCTACAATGGCTTAGACTCTGTACAGATAACTTTTAAAATTTTTTAATAGCATTTAACAGGAATTAATTACATAAAATAAAATGGGTCAGAGAGGGTGGGGAAGCAGAAAATCCCCAATAAAGTGAATAGCACTTTAAAAAGTATTTTTAAAAATCAAGAACCTGCAAACTCTAGATGCTGAGTTAGGTAATGTTTTTAAAAGTTCTTTTTCCTCTTCCAATGCCATGTCATGAACCTCACTGCATGTAAAGGCAGATTACCTGATCCATGCGTCAAGGAAGGAGACTTGAAACCCCCACTACTCTATCTGGTGGAAAATGCCCTCTACGTTGAAGCCTGCCCTCCCTGCCCTGCCTCGCCCCTTAGATGCCAGCAACAACCTGCATTTCCAAACTCCACCAAGAATTACAGGGAAGGTAAGCCTGACACTGCCTTGCCCAGCTTTCCCTGACTTTGTTCTCCTTAAGGGACCTAGCCCTGTGGTTATGCTTATCATCATGCATTCACTGGCTGGCTCGGCTGTGTCTTATTCAACAAGAAGTACCTTTAAAAAGGGTTCTGAAATGCCCTGTGAAAAGAAACCACGTGGTATGCAATTATGTTTCCCTAGAAAATCACAGTCAGTGTTCACTAAACGTTCATCAAATGCATGGATGGACTCCATGTGATCACACCTGGGCTGCAGCGTCCTTATCCTCTGCTGCATAAATACAAACGTCGACACTGGGGGCTCCAGGGAAACATGCTCCATTTGATGGCAGTGAACTTAAGAAAGGCATCCAGTGAGAAGCAAAGAGCAGTTACTGGTTCCAAACCAAGCACATCAATGAAAACTAACTTCTATATTTGGGTTATTTGTTAGCTACCATTCATTGTCTTAAAAAATTCCCTGCTGAAGTGCCTGAAAGTCATATCCTTCCCCAGGATTTATCAGTGAGATGCAGGAAAGGAGTCCTGCTTTTGGAGAAGAGCTGCACACCAAATTCCTCCATAATTTAAGATTTTGAATGTTTGTTTGGTAAAACAGTATTCTAAAGGTACCACTATAACCAAGAAGCACAAAAGTCTTCAATAATAATTTTTAAATTGTTAAGAGTAATATTAACAATGGTCACTAACATTTTTAAATCAATGGTTCCTGGCCAGATATCAGACCAGGAATTCTGCATATGTTATATTACTAAATTCTTACCACATTTTTGTAAGCAAGTTATTGTCACTATTTACCCAGGGAGAAATGATTTAGAAATTACACAACTATATGACGATCATGAAACTAGGAAAGACAGAGCAAGGACTCAAACCAAAGGCTCTCTGCCTCCCAAACCCAACTTTCCTGTGCTAAGCTTGGTGATTGTTCTCTAGCAGTTTTAAATCCAAGTAGAGACAAAAAGAATAAGCTGTGGACTCAGAGCAATAAGCAAATCTCAGTTCTCATTTTACTAGTTGTGGGACTTGGGAAAATTACTTCATTTCTTTAAGGTGAGTTTCCTCATCCGTAAAATGAGAACAATAAATGACCACTCATAAAGCTAAGAGTAGCAAACGAGATATTGTTTGAAGTGTTTAAGCACAGTGCTCAGCAGGTGATAGGCCCCTCTACAAATGTGATAAATGGAGGAATATAATGGAGCCATGAATCAAGAGACCATCAGTGAGGATAGAACACTGAAAACAGATTTGAGAAAAATTAAGACACAGAATATAAGCATTTGCGGAATGCCTGGATAGAGGGAGTGAAGGCAAGGAAGAGTCTAGAAGGACACACAACTCTAGAACTGCATTTTCCCAAATGGCTAATACTTCCTAACATCAAAAGCAAATATTTCACCAATACTGGTGAATAACAGATACACCAGTGAAAATTTGGCTGAGTACTAAAATTATCTGTGCCCTTAAGTTTCACTTTATGTTAACCTAAGCAACAGTCATTAAGAAGACTACAGTTATTCATCTTCTGCGTTTACTCCTTCATCTGAAAAGCGGAATTGATAATAACACATTACAGGTTGTACATAGTATGTAAAAGTTCCCAGTACAATGTCTGAAATGGTGTAGGAGGTAATTCAATTAATGGTAACAATAATTATTATCATGTTAGAGTTTTAATATAACCCTAGAATATATGAGAAAAAGGTGATAGGCAAAATAAAATTCTTCTCTTCCAAAGGAACAACATAAAATAAAGTTAGAGTTGGTGACACATTTAATTCAGATATACAATTCTGTGAATTTTAGGAAGAAATCCTCCCCTAGTTTACATCATAGACTTGAATACATATACCCATCCAGTACAGCACCTCTCTACTTGAAAAGACTGTGGAGACACCTCCTCCATGGGAGGCTAAAAAATCATATAAACTGAAGGCTGAGGTGAGTATCGGTGGCTCAGTGTAGCTCTACTGTAAAACCAATCTAATTCCTCACTAACAGCCTCACTTTATCTGCATTTCATCAGCTTGATATATTGTCCTTGAAAGACTGTTTCCATCAGGAAAAAAAAATAACCCATGTAATGCTTTACTTTTAACTCTCACCTTACCTATTAACATCTAAAAATCAGTATCTGTTTCCAGTCTTTCCTCTCCCACCTAAAAAAGAAAGACCCTAAAACACAGGGTTTCTTTCATTCTTTCTGGCCCACATCGCCAGCTGCCACTGGGAGAGAGGGGTTGCAGAGGGAACAACCAAATGAAGACAAAACAAACAAAAACTAGCATTGTGGGGTTAGTGACTTCAAGAGACAATTATATTGTAAGGCGACATGATTCATGCACAGTCTCTTCCACACACAGCCCAGCCAGGGCAGCTAATAAAAAAACACAGACTGCTTTTTTAAAAACAGCAAGTTCAAGGGATTAGAGTGGGAGGGTGGAATCATCAGAGGCAATGGAGGCAATCAAGCGTTGGAAGTTAGTGGCTTGACAAGCACCTATACAGATGCCTTCCTTGTGCTGCCTGCACCATTTGCTCCACCCCCATGCAGTACACGAACTGGGCAGAGCCCTGATCTTGGCACCACGGAAACATCAGAGCTTCACATCTTCTACTTCTCTGTCCTCAACCTCACCTGCCCTTCCTTTCACCTGAAACAAAGGAAAAGGCAGGATTCTTATCAAAGCACAGAGCAGCAGTTCTGAACTTGAGGTCCCTGGTGGGGATCCAGGGGGTTGACGGGCGCTTTGAAATTACATGCAGGTTTTGTGCCTACACATTTACTGTGCATTTCTCTGGTGAAAGCATCCATTGCTTCGTCACAGACTCAAATCCATCCTTGATGTGTAAAGAGTTTAAGAACCACTGCATTAGTCTCTGAACTGAAGTACATAACAAGGCCCAAACTGTTACTCTCTGAGGGTTAGACCTTTACACAAGAGTTAGTTCTGAAAGACTTTTGTGGCCCAAGGAATGGAAATTTGGGCTTCCTGAGCACAAAAGGAAGAAACACACAGATGCCGCAATGGGAAAAGGAAAGCCTGCCCCCCTCCTCTAGATGCACAGCACCGGCAAAAACACGTTCCCTGCTGATTTTCAGAGAATTCTAGACCTGAAAGGGACCTAGAAAGGCCCAGAGAAGCTAAATATTCAAGGTCACACTCCCAGGACAGCAACAGGGGCAATACAGATGCCCTCTCCTGAGCCTTCCTCTACTTTGTTCTCCCCACATCACTTGGACAGAAAATTATTAAAAGAATCATCCATTTAGCTCCTTCATCTAAAAAGTGGAATTGATGATAATACATTACAGGTTGTACATAGTATGTAAAAAGCCATTGAGTCAAAGAGGTTAAATGTAGAAGTAATTTCCACTTAGCACATCCAGTGTGGTGACAAAAATTAGCCTATAAAACTAAGAAGTAACCAATCCTCTTTAAAACCTGTCTGAGCAGGTGCTTTAATATCTGATGACTTGAGGTCTAATAAGTAATTGTTGATAAAACATCCATCCCCACAGGGAAGCAGAGGTGAGGCACTCCATCTATTGCCTTCCAAATGGCTGCTAGCAGATTTCTGAGAATTCAATACTCTCAGCTGGGAAACATTTAAACCAGGTCCTTCCAGGGCTGGGATGTACAAGGGACCATACGGCCCCAGCAGAACACTTCAAAAAGCAGCTGTACAGCTATAATTAAATCTGTAGTAGTCATGCTATTATTTATTTAGCAGATTTTTTTTAACATACCCTTCACTGAGGTCTCTGAGAACATGCACCAAATTAGAACAATAAGAAAGACTGCAGAAGCAGAAAAAGAGAATCAAGAGACTAAAGTTCTGACACAAGAGCAGACAACAGCTCTACAGAGATTTCCCTGAGATGTTCTTCATTTGCACCTGGTGGGCTCTGACTGAGCACCACTGGGTTACACTGTACTGTCATGAATACTGAGCCTCAGGGTCCATTCACTACTTTGTTCCATGGTATTCTGCTGCTAAATTCTGCCTGGTTTTTGAATTTTGAATCCCTATGTGCCATTCATTTAAGATTCATTAATTCAGATCTTTAAAGAACTCAAAAACTTTCTGGTCCAATTTCCCACCCAATGATTATATTCCTAACATACAGTCTATGCTTCTTCTTGAACATTATAGCAAAAGACAATGCATTCAATTCAAGACTTAATGCAAATGTCAACTCAGTCCACTGCCCAGCCCCTGGCAGAATTCACACTCTTCTTTGGGCTAAGATATCTACCACCCTACATTTTTACAGGTTTTTCTTGTAGTCTGTCATCAGAAGCCCTAAAGGACAGACACCATGTCCTGTTCATTTTGTGGTCCTGATTCCTTATACAGTGTTTAGTTCAGAGGAGGAATTAGTAGAAGCTTCATAAATATATTACTGGTAAAGCTCTATTTCCCATGTACTTCATCCTTATATTAAAATAAAAACTACCTCCAAGATACATGTACCTGCTATCACAATTTCATGTCTAGAGCAAGACAGTAAATCTGTTCTCTTTCACCGAGGGCAACCTTCATGAATTTCCTACTGCTCAGACTTTCTCATCCTTAAAAGTTTCAGATGATTTCCTTTAGTTCTTGGGTTAGTGCCCAGGCATCTCAACATGCTGGTCACCACAGGCACATCCCTTCAACTGTGCCTGAATAACAGGCAACTTTAAAAAATGGAATTCCAATGAAAGCCATAAATTGCTGTCCAAATGAAATAGGATTTTTCATATGTTCTTATTCACTTCATGTTTTGAGCTGACATAATTTGCCTTTATCCTTGTTAAATTCCTTGTGATTCCAGTGTGTCAAGATCATTCTCCATCTTAATTCTGATTTAAAATTTACATTTACATTTTAAATCATAGAATTTGATTAACCTTCCCAATTTTGTGTCCTCTGAGAACCTGACAAGCACACATTATGTTTTAATCCAAATTGTTAACAAATTATCTTCAACTGGGTGGTACAAGCCAAAAAGTGCCATGGCATTAGATACTCCTTCCACTTTACACTGGGTTTTAGTCCCCACACTTCGAGCACAAGAGTTCTCCAGCTAAGAGCTCTGTGATGGTCACACAGCCCTCAGCTCATCAAGGTGCTTACACCATCATCATGGAGCCTATGGATGCCTACTACCAGCAAGTGGCCTGCTCAGAAAAGGAAATGTAGTATACCTACTTATGTTCTTCAATCAGCATACATGGCAATGATTCAGGTCACAGGTTGGCAAACGTTTTCTTTTAAAGGTCAAATAGTAAATATTTTATGTTTTGTAGGCATATACAGTGTCTGACACTTATTCTTTTTTTTTTTTTACCAACATTTTCAAACTATAACCATTCACTTGCCAGCCATACAAAAACAGGCCACTGGCAGTCTATAATCCATGAGGTGTAATTTTCCAGACATCATCGCTTCAGTTTTAAAGCAAATGGGCTACTAGTGAAGACAAGCAATTAGCCAAAAGTTAAAATAGGCAATTATCCAGGGACAGTTTTGGTAGGTGTCATGGGGGAAAGCTTAATGTATAGCAAGAACTTATAACACCAGTCTCTAGCCTAGACTGGGAAGGCACAAGAAGAGCATTTCCCTCACAAGAACAGCATGTGCAAAGGCCCAGGCAAGTTGGGGTGGGGGAGGAGTGGCACATTACTGGACCTGAAAGAACATTTGTGTGGTTGCAGTACAGTCAGCCAGGGAGAGGACCTTGAAAAATGGCTTTGGAGGGAGACATTAAACAGGATAACTCAGGGCTTTAAAGGCCATGCTAAGGATTCTGGGCTCATCAAAAAGGCAATGGGAGGCTATTAAAGAGCTTTGAGCCATAAGTGACACACTCTGTAGCCTTCTTCAGTGTAAAGCCTGTCATATTCTCTCACGGTACTTTATCAGCTTTCTGTGTTCTCAGATTTAAAAATCATAATGGTGTGCACTTGAAACCAATATAATATTGTAGATAAACTATACTGCAATAAAAAATACATAAAAAAATCATAATGGTTTGTATGAATGTAAAAATAATTCTTAACATACTGATATTGACTGACTAGCAGCTTGTTACTTTCAGGAAAGAAGAGAGGAAAGAGAAAATGCTACCACTGCAAAATTTTACCTGTATATTCCCATGCAAATTATTTAATAAAGAATCATTCTAAATTAAGATCTATTCTAAAAAATTAAAAACCTCCTAGGGTTCTATTTTGCTACTTTCTCCTGAATCATACCAAAAATTAAAAATATACTGCCTCACTTATTTTATTTGCTCCATTTTCCCCTGACTTCTTTGTTTCACAGTGTATCTTAGTCCTTTACTTACAGGGCAGTAGGAATGGGATTTATTATTAAATAAGGAGTTACTCCATGAGAATTCTGCACTTTAAAAAAGAGACTCACAACTCTTTAAGTAGTAGTGGTACTTATTTCTTTAAACAAGACCTTCCTTCCAGATACAGCATCTGGGGATCCTTCTCAGAGATTGTAAGTCAACAAGACAATAAATCATGCTCCTAGTTTTCCTTCACACAAAGCCTCAACATGGAGGCTACTTACTGAAATTTTGGAATTCCCCTTATTTCTCAGTATCACAAATAAGCTGATACTGAAATGGGCTTTATCCCTTTCATGTGCAAAACAATAAGTAAAGCAATCAAAGACACCATGAGAAGAGACACACATTTATTTCATTTCTGACCTAAAGGTTTTTCTGAAACAAGTCATCCCTAATACATAGCTGGATTTTGACTTGACTTGTTCTTTTTTATTGTCAATAATGTACTTGGATCTCTACTATAATGCTACTCTGAGAATCAAAACTATAAGAAGATGTATAAGTGAAATAGGGTTATAAATGCATTGAACTAGTAAATTTAATAATAAATCCCATTCAGTAACAAATCCTTTCCAAGATGGATCTGCCTTACCCATGATTTCTCACAGATTTCATAAAAGTGAAGTAGTTCATGTCTAAAAGTAGAATGTTGAATAGTCCATGATTTGAAACGTGCTCGGGAAAACTTAGCAATACCATGTCATCTTGGAATAGAACATCTTTCTGTGTTGACAGTTGGCTTTTCCAATATGTCTTTGTGATACACTACACTTGTTTTATATAAATAAAAAAGATTCAGTGTTTTCTTTAAACTGCGTCAATCAGCCAGTTAAGTATGTTCATTGAGCTTTCATTATGAGAAAAATGTGTAAATGGATTTTAACAAATGAAAGAGCAAACTATATTTGAAACGCTAGCATTTGCATGATTGTCCTAGCTGAAAAAAATTTTTAATGCATGAGATGGGCAAGAATGTGCATTTCAAGCAACTGAAATGTTCACCCATTGAAACATTCTGTCAGTGACCATGATAAGAAATACTAATTTTGAAAGCACCAGAATGAAAAGATGAGACAATAACAACCCTTTGAGAAATCACCATTCTCTGAGAAACTGTCATAGTCATTTTCTCAGCCTTTAAAGAAAAGCTCTGAAAGGGTAAGTAGAGGCTGATTCTTCCTTTTGCCATCAGCATCATTACATCAGCAACTAACTCATAAAACTCCTGCCTCTCCCTCCTCTCCAGACCCTCTGCCTCACCAACCCCAACCATACATTCAATTAAAAAACAGTAGCAAAAGTAAGTCCATGTGAAGTGACAACTAATCAGTGTTAAGGAGTGTCAGAAATTTGAAACAGGAGCAATTAATATGAGCCAGAAAGTTGCAGGTGGTATGTAAGGAAAACGAAGCATTCAACTTAGATCTTGAAGTAAAGGTAGGACTTTGAAAATGTAGAAAGCAGCAGAGATGTTTGGACCTAATGGAAATGTGCATGCATTCCCAATATTCCTAGAAGGACAATCAGACACATTTCATTAGAGTGCACGTAGAGCAGTGGAGTGCAAAAGTTAAGAGCATGAACCACCCCCCAACCCCACCCTCCATAAGCCAATTAAGCGATATAAAACTTTTTGCCATTTTTTTTATTAAGGTATTATTGATATACACTCTTATGATGTTTTCACATGAAAAAACAATGTGGTTACTACATTCACCCATATTACCATGTCCCCCCCATATCCCATTGTAGTCACTGTCCATCAGTGTAGTAAGATGCCACAGAGTCCCTACTTGTCTTCTCTGTGCTACACTGTCTCCCTTGTGACCCCACACACACACCATGTGCACTAATCATGATACCACACAATCCTCTTCTCCCTCCCTCCCCCAGGAAGGCACCCCTCCCCTTTGGTAACACTAGACCCTTCTTGGAGTCTCTGAGGCTGCTGCTGTTTTGTTTCTTCAATTTTTAAGCGATGTAAATTTAAAAGATGAGGAATGAAATCTATACTGAAATTGATTTCCACCCTACCCAATCTTACTGCAAAACAAAACCAAAAATAAAAAGCAGTAGCATATTTAAATAATGAAAATGACAGTGATAATTAAGCTTTGTATAATATTTTTAAATGTATTAAACACATTCTTCCTGAACACAATAACCATATCAAGAAGGCAGTTCAGACTGAATTATATGTGTGAATCAGGAAACTGAGGTTCAAAGGAGTTAAGGTTTCACACTCTTAAGTCTTCAAGGCTATTTCTGAGATCAGCTTCATGAAAAAGTTCAATAGTAGTTTCCTTCTCCTCTTACCAGAAAAAAAAAATGAAAGTTATAATGATGTTTACCTATCAGACTTAATGCCCTAGAGGTGACTATAGTAAGAAAAAATACTGAACAGCCTGAAAGTCTAGGAACTATGGGATGTTGCAAGTAAGAACCTATAAATCAAGTTGAGTATCTACTGTCCAGTGACAAATCAACTAGCTGACTAATCTGATCTACCTTTCCTAGTTTTTTAGTTAACTAACTACAAAAAAATAATTACATTGAAATTTTGTTGAATTTCATCAAATATGGGGGTTTGGGGGCCATTATTTCAAAGAATTCTTAAGTCCTATTATTTTTCCATTTATTCAATAAACATAGTCATTTACTTGTATTGTTAAACTGCAGACAATTAACATTGCAATTTACTTCTCCCATACCTTATCTAACACTTTGCCCAAAGAAAAGTGTTTTATTTGGCTATTTTCCATTTATTGGATAAACCAAGTCATTCACTTGTATTGTTAAACTGTAGGAAGCTACATTCCAATTTATTTCTCCCATTTCTTACCTCTTTCTCCAAAGAAGACTGATTTATTTGGCTAAATCTCTTATCTTCTGTTATTTATGTTCTTTAAAATGGAAAGAGGCTTCTAAAGTCCCCTGTTTTCTCTTTAAGTGATGGGCCTGACCCACACAGTTATCTTGTCTTTACTGAATTTTTGCACTTTACTGTCTGTTACACCACACAGTTTATTTGGTCTCTCCAGCTGGATATAAACTCACAATCTGAGATCCTATTTCATACTTTTTTTTCCTACTAGCCTCGCCTCACTGACCTCCACCAAAACCATTCAGGGTGCAGGCACACGACAAATGCTTGGTTCACCGAGGCTTTTAATGACTGTGGCAGCAGACACATCTGGTCACCACAGGCCCTTAAGAGTGTTTTTTTTAATTGTTGGTCTATTTAATAGTAATTCTGATGATTAGCTTATTCAGCATGGTTTGTGCCTCAAAGACAAACTGAAGGCCAGTAGCTATCAGTGTGACTGGGCCTTGGGACCTAAAACACACTCTTCCAAGAAGGCACCCCACACTCAGTAGGAGCATAAGCTTCCACAGCTGGAAGAATGCAGCTCTTCCACTTGGAATGTTATTTAACTTTAGGGAAATTATTTAATTTCCTTGTGCCTCATGTTTGCTAACATGTAAACTAGGGGTGATAGTATTAACCCTAAAGCATTAGTGTGAAAAGTGTCGGATCTACATTAGTTGTTGTTAATTATTGTTATTTTTCTTTATAGAGGAATAGACTCAATACAATCAGGTAGACCCACTGAATGTCAACAGTACAGTTAATCTGGAGTTCAAAGTTGTTACAATGGCTTCCTACACAATGACTCAGTTACTTTCTAGTCTCATGTATGTATATGTGTAGAACACTGATCAGGCAGTAATATCAAGTACTGGCTTTCAGATTATAGGACAATTATTTTGACCTTTTATCATGGTGGCAGAGAAAAAGGAAGCAAAGTTGTTTTCATCCCAGCTCAGTTCTAGGGAGTGAAACCAGGCCATTGGTGGTAACACATGGAGAAATCGGGCACCTCTCTGCTGATGATTGATAAGGTCATGAGATTGTGCCAAGGCAAATAAATCAACCAGCCACTGGATCTATCAGACAAGTGAGCTGGGAACAGTGGGAAGCCCATCTCTTTCTGAAAAAGAGCAAGAAAAACTTCCTCCCATGGCATGGCCTCTTCATTAATCTCTGCAGAGGTTTGCTGGTGAGAGGGGAACAGGAAAGCCAGCTGCAAAACTGCAAATACTCCCCAACAAGTAAACAACCGTTTGCTGATCTTTTTTTCAGTTATCCCAGATGACAACACTCCTTCAAAGCTCCTACTAAAGCCCTTGCACATAAGGTATGAACTTTTCATTTAACCAGCTTTACAGTCTGGATGCAAGTTCACTTAGTTCTCCAGGGGGTGGGGAGGAGGCGCCAGGAAGGCACTGCAGAGCCAAGTGTTGAATGCTGCTTCAGAGGGAACAGTTGTCCAGCTCTTCTTGTCTTTTCCCTCTGTGTGCCAAATACTGACCACCAAGAAGGGCTCTTGAGATGAAGCTATTTTTGGTTGCCAAGGAAATTCCCACCAAGTCTGAAGGATTCCTCTCAGAACTGGGAGTAGCAGAAGCAATAAGAAACATGCAGGTGGCCAAGTCAATGGCCACAGCCCCTGCCTCAGGATATGGGCAGGTTTGCCAGCTCAGAGATCCAATTAGGCCTGGAGAATAAATGCAGTTTTAGCCTCAATATTTTAAGCTTCCGAAAAAAGACCCCAAAATGAGCTGAGAGGCAGACGCTAGTGACAGAGATTCTTTCCACTTTAACTGAGTCACTGAGCTTTCAGTGGAGTGAATCATAAAGAAGGAACTCAGATCTGACTAGCAAACAGTATCCTAGCAGTGGAGGATTTATTGAAATGTTTAAAAGCTCTAGGACACAAATTAGTATAATCTTTTGGGATAGTCATTGGCAATACATGGTGAACCACAGATTCCACTTAAAAAAGTTTCTTCTCCAGAAATACGAAAGGATAAAAAAAAAATCACAATAGGGACATTTCCTAAAGGCTTCTTTGTAATTGCAAAGAAATTAAAATAACAAAATACCTACTAATAGATCATCTAAATAAAATATGATTCATGTGTATCATATGGCCCTTAAGAACAAAGTAGATGTTCATGGATTCCATTAGGTTTTTGAAAATCTAGCTGCAGAACAATATGACCCCATTTATATTTTACATAATTAAGTACATAATATATTTAAGCAAAGGAAAAGTCTAGACAACTCTACATCAAACTCTAGTAGTGGTTATTTTGAGGGTGAGAATTCATGAATTTTCACTTTGTTTTATTCATTTTTACTTTGTTTGAATTTTTACAGCAGTTCTGTATACTTTCCAATCAGAAAAGACTGAAATTTTTAAAAATACTATAGATAATAACATGTTACTTTGGCAGGTAATGAACAACTCCATGTATATATTTACAACAATTATAAAGATTTTTTAACCATGCCCTTAGGTCATTCATCATAAGGTCTGGCTATTTTCTGGCTTTGTAACAATTTTCCACTTCCAAAGGGAAAACAAGTTTGCTTTTTCAATGAGGTTTGGTCAGAAATAGGTAATGTGTGACATGAGAGTAGACATCCACCAAAAACAACTGTTGACTCATTCTACTACTCTATGTAATACATCCTAAGGGTATTCATGATATTGGAATACAGGCAGAATGCTACCTATTGAAAAGGGAAGAAAAAAGTGACATATATAAAATGTGCCAGTTAATTATTTAAAATGTAAGACCTGCCATTCCTTTTATTAAATGTTGAGTACAGAAATGCCTGCAATGCTCCTGGGATTCAATTCTTTCATAGGTAGAGGTAAGGGTATGATTTAGGAGCCCCACTTGCTGCTCTGTCCTGTGCCTACACATCCCAATGCTCCTCTCTGAACAATGAACACTAAGATGCTTGTCACTGTTCCTCAGAGATGCCTCTAGGGGAAATTTCATGAGTCACGTGTTACCGGGTGACACCCCTGACATCAGCCATAGCAACACCAGCAAGAGAACTGGCGGTGCAGCTGCAATCACCCACAAGCTCAGTCCCACTGCTCTTGGTGGCCTATATCCACTTATAGTATAGTAAATTGCCTTAATTTTGAATTAATATTAATTAATTTAATCTAATGAATCATACATGGAAAACATTTTAACTAGGAAATTCTTTCTTTCTTACAACACTTCTATGGTGCAGAAGAACTTCCTTTGTTGATAGGAAAAAGGTCCTAATGTCTATGGTCAAAACAGGAAGAAAACTGGCTCTTGGGTCTGTAGAGCTTTCAGTTGAATGCCATGTTGCTCTCCATTGTTTAATTACAGGACCAACACCAGATGATCCAGAATATGGGCGAATTCCTCCACCCTATCGCACAGCATGCCCAGGGAACACTTTAAAATGTAAATGAGAGCATACAATTCTTCCAGGGAAAACTCAGCGTCTCACTGCATTTAGAATAAAATTAGAAGGTCCCCCCAACCCTGTGTACTTCCCTGGCCTCACATACCACTGTGAGAAGTAACTGCATTATTGATAAACATGAAAAAATAAGTCAAGTCCTTTTAAAGTCATACACTTAGCATAGGACTTCCACCAGAGTTAAAGCTAAGAGGCAAAATGATGAGAAAGATTTTCTTATCCTCCCAGCTGATTCCATACTCACCTGAGAATTAGAACTAAACCACTGAATTTAATGAGCACCCACTGCACTTGCAAATTTTTTAAAGAGTAAAAGGAGATAGAAAAATAAATCAATCTAAGGTAACTGTGGAAGATAACCTGATAATGAAGAAAACAATCCTCCACAGCAACAAAACAGAAGAGATTATTTATGTAGATTTACAAATAGATGAGCTCCAGATGTATTTTTTTTTAAACCTACTTCTCCCCAGGTGCTTTTCTGCTTAATAAATATAACACCCAATCTGGAATATTGTTAAAGCATTAAATCACCTACATTTTGGCTTTGCTCTTCTGCTGTTAACTATTTTGAGCTATTTCTCAATAAGACAGCCGCAACTGAAATCCTAAGTACATAGGCTTGGCAGAGCCAGAGAGAAAAAGTGCATTGCACAGATTTGTTTCTTCTGTTTTCCCAAAACAGAATCTCATAGAAAATATGCCCTTAAATTTTGTCACCATGTAGCTGTCAAAAAGAGAAATTTTCCTCCTCTCCATAACTCTGCACATTAAACCTATTTCTCATGCTACTGGTAAGTTTTACGGCTCTAGGAAGTTGTGCGGCACCATTACAACTGTTCAAATTGTATCCAGGCAGAATAATCAGTCAATCAGAAACTTCAGTTCCTGTCGGATGGAAGTTTTTGGGGCCAACTTGGAAAAGCATACAGCACAAGTTTGACTTTATTGCCAAGATCATTTCCAGGACACTGGCTAATTAATTATAAAAGCTTTTTCAGAATAAACTTGAGCCTGGCAACCATTTCTTCCTACCCAAGCAGAGGGGGAAAATAATAAACAGGTTAAAAAAAAAAAGACCGGGTTTATTATTTTTTTTTGCCATAGCTTCATCTCCTTGCAAGACCATTTTCTTCTTCTCACCCGAAAATGCTCCAGGAGCTTTTGTATTTGAAGTTATGAAAATAAAAAGTATAGATACTAGAAATACTAGTTTGAATTCCTAATCTACCCTGGGCTGTAGAGGAGATCATGGGTCAATTACAAAGCTTCTCAAACTCTGGTGGGGAGCAAAAAATGGAGCTTTTTTTTCTTTGGGGGATGAAGAGCTCATTGAATTAACTATGGCTACTGTAATAGATACAGCATGGAAGGAAAGCTGTTCTTAAAATGATATACTCATCAACCTTCACTTCTGGCTTTAAAAGTAAAAGGAACAGAACTCCTAAACTGCATCTTCCAGGTTTCATCTTAACACGAACCTGGATTAATGTGAGATGTTAGTGACAGGCATTCAAGATTCTTATTTTTAAGAACTACACACACACAACTTTATAGCAAAACAAACACCCCAAAATCCTAATGTTCCACTGTATTTCTCCTAACACTAGAGTCAAATCTTACGCAAGGCACATCTTAAACCATCATACTTCTGCATATGCCCAGATGAAGACATCAAGAAGGTATGAAAGTTCTCTCAGCTAGCATATACCAGCTGCTTATTGGCAAATTCCTGGCAAGAGAAGACCTGTGCCTGATAAAGGAAGATCTCAAAAGTCTGTCAACCAGATATTCCTAACTCTGTCTTACCCAGTATCAAGATCCCTGGAAAACCACATAATCAGAATGTTGCTAGGTAAATACCAAATGGAACCAAAATGTGCCACATTGTTTCAAAGGCAATTCTCAGCAAGTCTTAGTGGACTGAGTTTTCCCTTTTCCACTCTTAATATATACCTACCAGTGTATCCAATATTCAGATAATACTCTCCCTAGTCATTTCAAGAAGTAGGCAAATACAAGGGAGGAGAGCTATCCATATTAGGATATGAAAAAAGAGCAGTTCTAGGAGTCAAAAGTTAATCTCAAAGTAAAAGAAGGGTAATTAGGCCTGACCAAAGCAGAGAGTCTTTCATTTGGGGAACACAGATAAATAAATATGAGAAGGATAGCACCAGATTTCAGAGAATCTTACAAGTCATATAGGGAATTCTAAACTTTACTTAATAGGAAGCCATTAAAACCTTTTTCGATCTGGGGGGGAAATATGGGGCTATATAAAAAGGGTATTGAACTTTTTCCCAGTTTTCTAGGCTTTCTAACAATTCAGTCTGAGGTGATGAAGACCCTTTTAGAGCGCTGCTGATGAACAGGAGAAGGAAGGAAGAATCTAAATGCCATTTCTGAAGGAAGCAAGATTTCCCCTTCCCTGTACTTTTCAGGATTCACCAAGGATTTCTTTACTCAGGTAGAATTTCCACCCGGTTAGTCTAAATAACCGGTTCTGTTTTTTAATGTACAGTGCAATATTATGCCTACTCGGCACTTTCTATTAGTTCCAAGCCCAGATACCCACCCTACTGGGAAAATGGCCAAATTTCTACCATATTCTTTTCAAAAGAAAGCAAATTGACATTCAAAACCAAACTGCTCTTCATTTCCAATAGGCTACTGACTCTATGTTCTAGTAGACAAGTACACAGCCAGCAAGACTGACTTTCATTACCTTTGCCTGATGTATTCCCCAAAAGTTAACAATTGCCAGCATTTCTTGGCCCTTTATAACTTACCAATGTACTTTTTCATAAATGATCACTTTCAGTCCTCACAATAACCCTGAGGTAGGGACGGCTATTACTATTCTAAAGCTGTGGTAGCCATAGCTCTGAGACTGAAACTGCCCAAGAGAACAGACCGTAAGGGCTGAAGTCAAGACTCTAATTCTTACCTTCTGAACTTAGGTTCCTTCCCACACTGCTTCCCCTTCCCTCAGAGAAAGTGCAGAAGCCCCCATTGACAATCACTGATTCATTTTAACCTAAGGAACCATCATTTCTAGTCTTTTCCCAGTATCTTCTAGATATATTTTGTCTTATATTACAAAGAAGCAAGAATCCTTGACTTACCTGGTCCTTTTCTGGCTTATCAGAAATGTCATTCAGGCTAGAAGAAGTCAGATTCCTGTGGGCCATGGCTGGGCTGCCTGGAAAACAAAAGTGAATCCTAATTAAAAACTTCTTTTCAAAACCACAAAGACTTTGGTTGTATACTTCATAAATGCAGGTAGATGAGGATGGGAATGGTGATGATGCTTTAGCTACATTAGGATTCTCTTGAAGGCTTTTCTGGAGTCCAGGCTGGAGCACAAACATGGTTAAACTGAAAGTACATAAAAATCCAAACACTATGTTTAAGTCTTAGTGCCTGGCTCTATTCAAGGTAAGTTAAACTTTGAAAGAAACATCTAAACAAGCATAAACACGAATTTACTCCTACGTTGGTTTGCTTTTTGCCACTGCCCTTTATATACATCCTACTCTACCTGGTGTCCTTTCCTTTTCCAGTCCCTTGTGGACATGAGCTCCTCCCTCACGTCAGCAGAGCTGCACCCATGATTCAGGCCTGGACCTCCTCTCCCCAGGCCACTTCAGTCCTTCCTAGGGCACTGATTGCTTTGATCAACCCAAAAAACCACCTGCATCTCCTTTTCTGGCTAACACTTTAATCCTGAATATTTTCCCTTAGCAGGCATCCAATCCAGAATTCCCATTCTTTGCCTCAAAGTAGTGCTACCATAGGCTCTCTTACTTCTTGATTTCCCTTAACATGCCAAACTTCTCATTCAAGTTAAGGGATGAGTTTCATCAGGAATATTTCATGGGAAGCATGCTTCCTGGCAATAAAGCTGCTGTAGATAAAATCCATTAGCAATCCAGCCAGTGACTTCAGACATTGTTGTATGACAACAGGGGGGAAGGACCCCAGCAAGGGTGCTAGACAATCATCAAGTGGACTATGTAAATCAACAGAATAATATTCTGTTCATTCTGCAGCTGGACCTGAAATATTCCTAGGCTTAGTAAGCAAAAGAGTAACTTTTTGAAGGCAGGGTGCTGAGTAATGCATTCATCATTAATCCTCAATGATCTGACTCAGGCTGGTCTTCACACCCAAAGGACAAGGGTTGAAAAACAAGCACCGAAGGTCCAACACAGCTTCACATGTGCTTCCAAACAATTCTTTAGATTACAGGGTTTAATTCCTTCAGATAGATACTTCAAAACACAATTTCACAAAAGGGATGTTAAGGGAAATCAGTAGTTAATTGTCTTTAACTACTAGATCAGAAAAATCATAATTTTCTTGAGCTAGCAAGATAGGACATTTTCCACTTCACTGCATTTCACTGAGTAAGCATGGCCTAGCTCTCTTAAACTTTTTACCTGATAGGATGCTTTATTGTAGAAAAATTTGAGCACAGGGCATTTTTCAAAGGAAAGTAACATCTGAAAAACTGCTTTATGAGCAAAATTAAAAGAACCTTTTTGAAGGCCACATTTTCCTCTCTGAACTACCTGCCAGGTTTCCAGTGCCCACTCAATACAAAAGACACCAGGTACAAACATGAATGCTCCCAAATAATGTTGGGCTTGAATCTAATAGGAAATGATCAGTAAGCATAATTTTGCACTTCACATTGAAAAACAAACCAGCTATTTGAACTAACTGGGTGAAAATTCTTCCTGAATAAGAAATCTGGACTACATATTCCTAAGGCAATGAAGCCTTAGCAAACCTAATCATAAATTAACAGTAGCTCATGTAAATATATAAGGTTTATTTCTTATTATCCAATCAATTGTATGTAAGTGACAGCATTGAAATAATTTGAAACCAATTTTTCATCAAGTAATTTAAATTTCCTGGGTAATATCCCAAATTCACTGATTTACTTAGGGAACTCTAAATACTGCAAAGGTGCACTTCAACCCCTATCCTTACTGCTGCAAAATCTGAAATAGGTAGATGCCAAATGAATACGGTTCTGTTATAATGGTAATCTTGATGATGTCACAACTTTTCCAAGAAGACTCATATCCTATCTCATCATTTCTCTCCTTTTTGAAAGATGTTATAGCATGGCTATCTATATTTGTACTATATGAGAGAGCAGAGAAAGGCACAGGTCCAAGCAATACGTAGGACCAGATGGGGAAGACTAGACAAATGTTAAGAAACAACCAAACCTATTGTCTCTCCTAACCTTATCTGATTCTCATTAATAAAAGTAATATTAACAGTTTCACTGATGTTTAACTTTGTAATATACTTGAAGAATTCAGAAGTGAACACTTCCAGGTAAACCCTAAGCATGATGATGAACAATCTGCAATCTTTTCTCACCTCCCTTCCTAGCAAACTTCCTACCACTACAGCCTAACACCTAGAACCAGAGACAAATGCTTCCTAATGCACTTGTTTCCGAAGTGTGGTCTCAGACCACCAGTATCAGTATCATCTGATCACCTGTTAGAAAAGCAGATTCTTGGGACTCAGCTCAGACCAACTATAGAAGTTCCCCCTTATACATGGTTTCATTTTCCACAGTTTCCATCATCCACAGTCAACTAAGGTCTGGAAGCAGACAATCCTCCTTCTAATGCATTTACTGTCAGGAGGTCAATAGGAGCCCAATGCTACGTCACAACATCTGCATCATTCGCCTCATGTCGTCTCCTCATGCAGGCATTGTGCCATCTTACATCATCACAAGAAGGGTAAATACAACACAGTAAGATATTCTAAGAGACACCGCATTCACTTACGACTTTTATAACAGTGTATTGTTATAACTGTTCTATTTTTAATTATGGTTAATCCTTTAATGTGCCTAATTTATAAATTAAACTTTATCATGAATTATGTATTTACAGTATAACCATTGTATATATAAAGTTTAGTCCTATCTGTGGTTTTAGGCATCCACTGGGGGTCTTGGAACTTATTCCCATGGATTAGGGGGAGTACCATATATCAAAACTCTGGGTATGATGCCCATCAATGCCACTTTTAACAAACCTTCCAAGTGATTCTGAAGCATGCTTAAGTTTGAGAACCATTGCTCTAATTAGACCAGCTACCTGTTCCAAATGTGATGAGTTTATTTGATTTTACATTGATACAAAACCAAAGATTTCAGTAGAACACAGAGACCAGTATATTCAAAGGTCATGAAAAAGTATAAACCAGTATCTGAACCAGAGGGTGTGTCCCAGTCTGACTGAATTGAAAGAAACATAGATAAATTGAAGCGTCCAGAAGGGTAGTTCTGAAAACCTTGCTCTCCTCCAAGCCACTGCTCCAAATTATCATATCTTAAGAACCCTCACAACATCAACACACAAAAAAGTATCTTACTCAGTTTTTCCTCTAAATCTTCACCTATACAATCAAATAAATTTAAAAATACTCTCTTTCGGAAACTCACTGTTTAATCAGAAACATATCACCCAAATCAAAGAAGACAAGAACAAGAGCCAAAGGAGATTACAAACCAGATTTTACTGGAATCAGAAATTCATGTGTGGCATTTTAGCAAACCTGGGAAGCTGTTATACAACTAGTCCCTAACAACGTTCTATTGTAGGTATTTTGCACCTGACATTCAATGAGACACATTGTCAGAATAAATCAGTACTTTCCACTTAAGAGTTTTGTCTATAATGTAAACTTATACTGAATCCTGAGTGAATGGGGTTAGTAGAGGAAAATGTCACCTTGTACCAAAACAGTGAAATGCAAGGGGGCCCCAGAGTATGCTACGTCTTGTGCAGATGATGATTCATTTACTGGAAAGCTGTCACCAGGAGGCCCTTCCCATCTAAAATCTAGGGCATACAAACATCACATAACTGCTCTTGGTTCAACGAAACTTTTTTTAAATTCGACTTTTACAAGAGGAGAACAGGAAGAGTCAGCCTCGGGTGCATAATCATAACTAATTACCATATCAATGTTTTCTGGCTGTAAGAAAAAGAAACTTTGTAGAATCACATTTTCAAGCAGTTTCACACAATCAAAAACAATTTCATTTTCAAAGTACCCAGTTGGCAGGTACACACTGTTTTCTGCACTAAGTTTGAAAATTAATTGCATTCTGTACCAAGTTTGAAAATCACTGTTATTCTTTAGTATACATGTAGATATTCATAAAGGCCTTTGGAATTAAACCTATTAGATATAATAAAAAGGGGTGAGCAGAATGGACAGCATAGGGAGAAGATGGTATTTAAATGTGTACATATTGGATTAAAAGTAAACATGCATGTAATACAATGATACATAGACTCCCCTCACTCAACCTCTTATTTTAATACTGAACCAATACAGAACCTAGTAGCCAGCAAAAACAAAGACCTCCTGGCCTGGAAGCTAAGCTGAGTTTTTTAAACTTAATAATAATTAAATATAAGTTTTAGCATGAAAAATAACTAAGTTAACTTACATGCAATAGACATTTAAATGAATCTGGCCATTACTGTCATAATTCAGAGGTAAGGGTCTGAATTGCCCTGCTAAAAACCACAGAACTAATAATAAATGTAATTTCAGAATAATAAAGGCTATGTGTTCTGTATCCCACTGATTCACTGATATTCTTTTCCCCCCTTTGTTGACATAACAAATATATTAGAAAGTGTCTATATCTAAAATTAAGAATCCATTAATCCTTCTGAGTACTAGATAATTTAATTTGCATTATTTTACTTAAGCCTCATCAAGTAAATGAGGTTAGTATCATTATTACCACTTTACACATAAACTAAATGAACTTTAAGGAGTTTAAGTTCATTGTGACACAGCAAGTGGTAAAGCTATAATTTAAATCTGGATCTCTTAATACTAATCCCACTGCTCCTGAGGGTAAAAAAAGTCTCTCTAGGCTATTTACATATCAAACACATAAAACTTCATTATTTCTAATAAAGAGAAAATTTAATGTACAAACACTATATTCTATTTCCATGCCAATTATGTATAATACAATATCACTAAGGATGTTTAAGGCAGAAATGTTCTGGGTCTCTAATTTAGCTGTTCCCAAAAATGAAGTGTGCATTTCTTTATTTTTTCATTTTCATAAATACATAAAAGCAAAGGGAGAAAAACGTTGAACTCAGTGACTCTTTTCCCCTGTGATTAAATAGTAGCCCTAAACCACAGCTCTGTGACAAAGAAGAAAGAATGCTAAAAACAAGAGCAATGCAATTATAAAAAGTAATAATGCCACATGATCCTGAATTCCCTAATTCATAGTCATAGCCAAGTGTTTGTAAAATTCCACAAAATACACACAGCCAATTTCTCCATTATTTCTATATGGGTTTTCCACATTTTAAGTCATTCCAACTCCAATTTCAACCACTAAAAACAGAAACATAATGGAACAAGTAGAATAAATCAGTTGGGATACTCTCAGTGGGTTTGAGAAAGCCTAGAAGGACTGGCTGAAAAGATAATCCTGGATTATGTCAGATTCCTAGCCTTCCATGGCAACAGAATATCAAGAGCTGTCCCCACTAAAAATAATAAAATATGCCTGTCATTAAAACCTCAACCCATTTTCATTCCCCACCTCCAAATAAAACACAGGGATACTTAAAATATAAATATTGGCCTAAGTAAAGGTAAAAATATCATCAGGAGGAGCTCTTTGAAGGAATTCCATAACTAAGAGAAAATCAGTTTGTATATTTTGCTTGGTTCATTTTTTATTTATTTATTTTTTGTATGTTCGTTTGAGAATTTCTGTTGTTTGCTCATGATTTAATATAACGTAAACTCCAAGAGCCCACAGTGAAGACCCCTGGATTGTCTCATTCACAGTCATGGCCTCAGAGCCTGGCACTAGTGGTGCTTAATACTTGTGAATGAATGAATAATAGCAACTGGGTATCATTTTACCTCCACTTGGAGTCACTACTATAAACACTACTCTTCAAAGTCCACTCCCTAAGGAGGGAGATGCTGTGGGCACACTCCAAGAGCCGTCGGACTCGGAAAGCCTCACAGTCAATCAGGAAAAAGGTTGTAGGCAGCCCAGAACTAACAGAACAGAAGGACACTGCCAGACTGGCTAACAGCCTGTTAGTCAGCAGTGGAAACAGAAAAAAGGGAAGTGATAAAGGGGAGGAAGAGAAACCCCCTGTGAAGGAAGAATCGAGAGATGAAAAATGAGAGAGGCGTCAGGACCTCAGAGAAAGGAAAGGAGAGCCCTGGGTAGAGACAAAGAATGGATTGACTTGGAGAGTGAAGTAAATCTGGAGGGAGGCAGAAGACATCCAAATATCCAGAAAACATCAAAGTATATAAGCAAAGGTCTAGCCAAAAGCTGACGGCATCCCTACCGTATGGACAAAAGTACTAGGAAACAGATCCTTACAGAGAGGACTGGAAGTGTGCAGAGGCCAAACCACAGCCAGCAGACACCTATGCCAAGGAGTCCTCACAAATATTATCTTTTAAACACCATTCTCTACCCTTTTGAGACCTCTGTTGTCCACATGCCACTTGATAATCTATCCAACCTCAACCCCACTGACCCTCCTCTGTTTTGAATTTTCTGACTACTCTGTGGGCTTTTTCCGAGATTCAATGTTAGGTTTTAGACATCTCAATGTCCACCAACACACAAGCTTCATCTCTGCTAATTCTTTCTAAATTTCAACTAGCAAAAGCAAAATGCTCTAATCATAGTGACTTCCACTCTAATAATATTGCACTGGATATTTCATTTTTATTATGATTTAAAACAGGTAGTTCAGTATTTTTTTAAAAGCATCTCATTCTCTTTCTCTCTTTGCATGCATACACACACACACACACACACACACACACACACACACACACACACACACTCCAAGACATTTAAAAAATCTCCATTCAGCTGAGGAAATGCTGAAAAACAAGCAAGGACTGGAAAACGTACTAAATAGGAAAGTCTCCATAAAGTTCTTCAAGGAATCTGTGATCCCTGTAATTAAGTACAGTGTTTGTGATTCTATAATAGCTCTTTCTCTGTGTATCCGAAGCACAGGCACACACAATATAAAACTACAAACAAAAACTTATCTCATCCAAAGAATATAGGTAGAAGCATATAAAATAATTTGTGGCCTTATCTCATAAAAATAGAAAATAAAAGAATACCCTCAACAAACCTATGCTAGCTGGTAAAAGGGTAAGTGGGAAAGACCCAATGGCAGATTCTGACAGAAGTAAATGAAACAGACACTGATCCAGAGTGATTTTACTAAATTCCCTTAAGCCAAAGTAAGCAAGAATTTCAATAGGTTTTCACAGTCACATCTTTCCAAGCCACAACTTTCCAAGTATCTGATTTCCTAAGTTGGGCCTACTCTCTTGTAAACACATAGACATGAGATCCAATATACAGTAGAACTTTGCTTATTTAGATAAACAGAGGAAGTCTCTGAATTGACGAAGTATCTAAACTGAAAATAATTTAAGAAGGCTACCAGTTCAACGTAGTACATGACTTAGCAGATGAGTTTATCAACTCTTCCTCCGTAAGCACTTTTAAAATGATAGATCAAAAAAAAATACTTTTGAAAAAGTATGAAGCCACATTAATTAAAGGAACTAGTAGAAGACCAAGAGAGACAAGATACTTCAAAAACTTTCTGGAAGATGAGCAGAGGGGCTATGAGAACCTGATACTATTTACACCATGTAGAAATTACAGTGTAAAATATGTGCAGAGAGGCATGTATTCAAAAAAGAGATCTTCCCTGAAAAACTCTGAAGAAGCTTCATGCTGAAAGATGCCAAGTATAATGGAGGCCCAAAAAGATACAGGCTGAAAGAGCTCAGTTCCTGGGAAGTCTATGCACAGAAAGCTTAATTCCAGCCCAGTGGGCAGAACACGGATCAGCCAAGGCATTTACACCACAGGGCTCTTGGCTTAAGAAGTATTCAGAAAAGACCAGGGCAATTACCGCAGGTGTTTGTAGATCAGAACAAAGTCTTCGGAACTCTAGAATCTAGAGGGCACCTCAGGATAACCTTTCCTATTCACTCTAAAACAAATCCTCTTTCTTAAACACAAAAGCACAATTGAGGATCATTAGACATTTAAAAGAGGAAGCTCAAAACTAAAACATCCACCAAAAAAAAAATCAGAAGAAGAAGTATAATTTAGAAACTTAAAACAAAAATTCTATTTGCAGAGAAGTTTGAGAAGATACTGTATCTATAAAATATGGAAAGGATGTTAT
This sequence comes from Manis javanica, assembly GCF_040802235.1. Lineage (NCBI taxonomy): Eukaryota > Metazoa > Chordata > Mammalia > Pholidota > Manidae > Manis > Manis javanica. The sequence goes on from NC_133160.1 coordinate 116,752,500, forward strand.
GAAAAATAGGACAAGGAAATGTTTTAGAGTTATAATTACCTTTAAAGAATATACATGATTGCAAAGAAAATAAAACAATATAGGGGTTAGAAACAAAAAAAAAAATCTTCCAAAAAGTAAGGGGAAAGGGGACAAAAAGATAGAAAATTTGAGGAAAGTGCAGAGGATCAATCCAGGAAGGCCAACATCTATCAGAGGTCCTACTATTCCAGAAAAAGGAAAATGGAGGAAAGAACACTATTAAAGGGAATATTCCAGAGCTAAAGGACACATTTTTTTCAAATCACAAGGGTCCCTACAGAAAAATAAACAAAGTAAACCACACACACACACAAATTCAGCCATGTATATAGATGAATCATTGTGAAACTTTATCACACCAAGAATGAAGAGAATAGCCTACAATTTTCTATCTCAAGAGGAAAAGAAATAAGAATTAGACTTTGAATTCTCTTAAGCAATATAGAATAGGTAGAAGAAAATGGAAACATGCTTTGGAAGTTCTGGAAGAAAAATTATTTTCAACTTAGAATTCTGTACTCACCCAAATTATCAATCAAGAATGAAAAAATAATAAAGAAACTTTCAGGTCAGGAAAAACTCCTAAAAAATTGTCAACTTTTATATGTCCCTTTATACAACATTTACTTGAAATGCTATTTAGCAAAAACAAGGAATAAAATAAGAAAAAAGAATACATGGTCTCCAACTCAGGAGAGCAATGACAGTAAATGCGAGAAGAGAGCTGTGCGGCAGGTCTGAGGTGATGGTGCCTGTGGAGCAGGGGGAGCAGGGGCAGGAAACAGCAAGGAGGATGCATTGGCAAGGAGGTCTATAGAACTCATCAGTATTCTTGAGATACTGAAAGAGCTTGGGAATATGATAGCAATAGGTAATCCCCCCAAAAAATGTAATTTTAAATTCTAGGTCAGAAAAACACACCAAGACTGTACAAGAGAATGTAATTATAATCTGTTACATAGCTTTACAGCAAACTATATTCATATATTCATAACAGTGTAAATATTGTTTATGTATTTCCTACCATAGAATCAGCTGATAGAGAATACACAGAATGTGTTTATAGATAGATTCTATCTATCTATAAAGGAAATCTGACCAATACTGACAATAACTGGAAGTCTGGACATAATAGTAGCAAGGAGAGAGAGGAGCAGGAAGGGAAGAGAAGTTAATATCCTTTTCTTACCAGGTAGAAGTCAAACATCCCATTACACTTGATACAAAAAGAAATAAAAGCATAAGTTCATTCCTTAAAATTACAAATGTAATTAATAACAGGACTAAAAATAATGATAATACTAATAATATTTGGAGGAAGAACAAATGTTCAGAATAGATCAAATCTTTTCTAGTAAACAAAAAACTTAGAGAAAATATTTAAGATTGACAAATCAATAATAGTAAGATAAGCTTTGTATACAGAGATATGAAAATAATCATGAAAAAAACTAAAAAAAAATTAGAAGCAATTTAAACAGTTAAAGTGGTTGGTAGAAGAGCAGACCTCAGAACAAAGAAAATGAAGCAAAGGAGTTGGTTTTTCATTAAAGTCCTTCTGTGCTATTTAATTTCAAAACCATTTGTACATTATACTTTAATAAAAATATAATGCTTACATCTATTTAGCGAATGATAAATGTTAATTAAATCTACTTTTTTATTTCTAAGTACCTGAGATTAAGTTGAAACATTATTGAATATGCAGACATTGGGAGAAATAAATCAAAATTTAATATAAAGTTGGAGATCAAAATTTTAAGAGTATAAAATTAACTCTAAGTATATTTAACATGCTCCATGAAATAACATTTACACTATTTTTTAAATTATGGCAAAAGAAAGTTTTCCTGAAGGTGCTGCCTGAATTATTTAAGATTCTTATCTATAACTCTAGTCACCAAACATCTTATACCTAAAAAGTATATGCAGGAAAAAAAAAGTTTGTTCAGAAAAGCAGGCTACTTAGTACAGTCCTACATCTGCAGCAGATAAATAGAGACGGCTGTCAAGATCAGTGTTGGTTTAGATAGAGATATTGGTATAGGCATAGGCATAGACATAGATGGAGAAAACCTTAAAAGTAATAGACATGTTCTCTAGTCTTCCAGCTATAAATGCTCCTAACTGCTCTTGAGTTATATCTACAAAACATAACCTGAAAGAAAGCAATTCAAATGGGCTTCTTTCTGTATTAAGTCTTCATGGCCTTACTGATGCAAATTCAATTAGCCGAGACACACTGGACAAGTGGCGACCACAGGCGACCCACCACTCAGAGAGCGCAGCCAGGAAAGCAGGGCACGAACGCCTCTGGACCTACTAAGCCTCTATCAGGCCGGTGGCCTGAAGCCTCTCCACACTGAAGCACCACAAGTCTGAGCAAGAGCAAAGGCAGGGTACAGTACCTTCCCTGTTGCATGCTTGCTCACACACCCATTGTCTCCCCTCGGAGAGGTTTATTAGACAAGTCAGCCAAATCTAGCTTCCAAACGGCATGAGTGCTTTGAGGTCTCAAGTGAGCCTAGAGTCACTCTGGGGAATTCTAGTCTAAATTAAGATAGGCCCTGGATTCCCTTCCTATGGAAAAGCCCAAACCAGATGGAGATGCTTACAGTTCTGAGTGATAATGTCCTACTCCTAAATCATATCTAGTCACCTAGTTCTAAAAAATCCCAAAGGTGAGAATATTTAATTTCATGACACAGACCTGCATGACATCAAATTCCACACCATCATTTTTCTATCTGGTACTGGGTGGTGGTTCACACCTTCCCCTCACAGATGAAAACAATGAGTCCATAAGGGGAAATATAAAGGAAACCAAGAGATATCTTTATCATCATATCATGGAAAGAACACAGAGTAAGAAAAGATTGTAAAATGGAATGATAATCTCATACAGGATTCTTGTAAGGATTAAGAAAGGAAACAGATGAGCAAGTGTCCTGCACAGATGTGCAATAAATATCACTTTTCTTCTCTTTCCTTTTGGCCTATAATCATATGTATAAAACCCCTCTCACTCGAGATCTTTAGAAAATTGTGAACTATAATTTCCATGGTAAGATCCCATCATTTGTTATTTACCAGCCTAAGGGGACGAGTTCAGAGAAGTGAGAAGTTGCAGCTGGGGGCTGAAATCACCGAGGTGACTCAAGAATTAGGAGTGAGACCTAAAAGAGCTGTTATTCATCCCACAGAGGGTATGTGATGACTTAAGGCAAACCAAAGTTAAAGAGCATCTAGAAAAAGTATTAGATGTCTCACTAAGCACAGAAATAATTAATAATTATTTACTTCAGAAACCTATGCAATGTACCAAGTTATGTATGTTACGAAATGCTGATAGAAATTTCTAGGTAATCTCTAATGTCTTCTGAGGAGACTAGTTCATTTCAGCACCTGTCAGTCTGATTTGAGGGCAACATATGCCTTTCTTTATTTACTGCTGAACTGGTATGGAGAGTGAATGGATGGGAAAAGAGAAAGTGGTAAAATATTGAACTCTCAACAACAAAAAGATGCAGAGACTCTAAGAATGTTTCATTTGGTCTAGTTATGTTATTCAAAGATTGTTTACATCAGTGGGCAAAGGTACTTCTTAAAAAATGCATTTTCTGCTGAACCAAGATGAAGAAGCAAAAAATGAGAATGAAACTCATATCAATAATAACCTGAATCAGTGTTAAGACTTTAGCTTCAGAAATTCCTCATTACAGTAATGCTGGAATTTTTTTTCACAAGTATACATTACCTGGAGCAAGAGTACAATGCAAAAGGTACATTAGATTTAAATGCCCCACAGGGTAGATGCTCTGGAAGACTTGGTATGTCATAGATGTGGCTCACAGAGCCAGAGTTAAAGCGCACCTGCACATTCTCAACTAACTTCTCTCCCAAGCAAATTTTCTCCTACAACATGAGATACATATGCAATCTCCTATTAGCTGCTTATATGTTTTTGATGACAGGAAACTTGCCATTTAATGAAGTAATCCATTTCATGGTAATAAATTCATTCTTACATGTGATAAACTGCCTCAACTTCCCAGGTAAGTAGTAGCATCTAGATGGACCAAACACCAAATGTATATGCCAGCCAAAGCACATGCATGCTTAAAAAGAGCTCGCTTCCATTTTAATATACCTAACTTCTTAGAAATAACCTACAGCTTTTCATAAGCTAGAGACCCTTGCTTTTCCTTTTACAATTCCCTAGCACTGGGGAGTTGGTCTCTGCAGCTCTCATTCCCTCCCGAAAGCTGGTAAACATGGGCCCCGATGGGGAAACCCTACTTCTTCATACAAGAGGGATGGCACTATATCCCTGCCAGTAGAGCTTTACTAGCTTAAAATTGGTAAAAGGTTTTGGAAAAGCACTGAAATTCATGAATCATTGAATGATGAAAATGAAAATGACATTTAAACCCTTATCTAAAACATAAGGAGTCTCAAGTCAGTATCTACTTTTCTAAAAGGTTCATCCATAGGGGCTCATTCTGTTCTCTGAAGCACCAAAACAAAGTCTTCTAATACTTGTAGTAAGCCAGCTTTCATGAACTAAGTAAGTGGCGCTTTCTCCAGCTCCTCTAATCAACCCCTCTATGGCTGAGTCAGATCTCTCACTATCTGATCACCCCCTATATGATCTCTAGATTCTCATTCTTTCCCTCGGATGTGACGACCCACTCTTTCCATAAGTACTCTGTTCAGGAGAACCAGTTTATCACAAATATCATTCTCCCCTTGGAAATAGCAAGTTGAACCAGGGACTGTGTCTGCCTTATTTGTTGTATTTTTCTAGCCCCTACCTGAGCATGGTGGAGTAGAATTTTAAAAATTTAAGTAAATGAATGAATTGGCAATTTGAATGAATTAATGTAACACCCAAAAAGTCTATCACTGTAACTGGATATAATAAAATTATTACCACTAAAGGGGAAGGGATACTCCCAATCTGTGGTGATAATAATCATTCTTACAGAAGGCAACAGTCACAAGTAATCACTGATATTATTATAAAAAGCAACAACATGTACAGGCTAAGCCACCAGCTTGTTAAGATGAAAGTCTTACAGGTTCCAGGTACATCCCTAGAGACACAGACAAAAATTATTCAAAGAGGTCCTTTGGAAATTGATTCAAACTTGACTCCTACAGTGTTCCTAAAACCCAGACCCCAGCTTAAGTGTGTACTAGAAAAATCAACTTTTAAAGTATGACTTTCATTGAAGGGAAAATTTGTCTTCAAAAACAAACCTAAGATGGTTTGATTTGTAACCATGGTTACTATCTGCAAACCCATCACAGTATATGGCTCTTTCTACAACAAAAGCTGATCACAGCCCATAATAGTCTGTGTACTCCAGGTGTTACCTGGGGTTGATAAGAATGGGCCTTAGAAAGAAGAACCATCCCAGAAAATTACACTTCTAAATGCTGACTTGTTGCCTCTCATTGATAAACACCAGGAATTTCACTTTCTGACTTGAAACAACAAAACTGATTCATCAGTGTCCACACCTCCTGCTAGCAGATGAGAGCACTACCGTGGCTGAAAGCAGGGATACCTGAGGGTGGAGAGAATAAGAAACAGAGAAAGAAATAAAAAGTAACCATATCATCTGGAATCTACACACCTGAGTTTAAACCCGGGTCCCCAACTTACTGAGTGACCTCGAGCTCCCCCTGCCAGATGGGTAAGGTTAAAGTACAAGAAAAACCTCAGATTCTCATGCCTTAAACAATGATTTATTTCTCACTCATAATAATGTCCACTGTGGATTGGCTGGGGGTTTGGTTCTGCATCTCTGTCCTTAGGCCAGGACCTAGATGCACAGAGCAGCCACTCTCTAAAACACTGCTGGCTTGAAAGAGAAGAAACTCATGGAGCGTGTACTGGCCCTTAAAGTTCTCATGAGGAATGACAACCATCTCTTCTGCTGATGTTTCACTGGCCAAAGCAAGTCATGTGTCACACCTAACTCCAAGTGGCCGAGGAAGTGCAGTCCTCATACGCACCCAGAAGGAGTAAGAGCTACATTTGTGAACAGCCCTAAGACTGCCGTAAGTACCAGCCATCACTGACCCCAGCATCTCCATCTGTAACAAGGGTCACTGATGCTTATTCATAAAAATGTTTCATGGGGATTAAAGGAGACAGCACCAAGTGTAATAAATGACAGCTGCTGATAACCACAGTCACCTTGGCAGTGGCATGTCACCTGTTGATAGAATGATCTAGTTAGCAAGAAATGGGGGCCCTGGCCAAGGAACCCAGTTCTCAAATTCAATGATTATCAACAGTCATAGGAAAGCAGCAGACCTTCCTCAAGCTAGTGAGGCTGGTTAGTTTCTATGTAGAGACTATAATCTGACAAATTCAGAGAAATCATTCCTTCTCTAGGATTCCATATTACCTCTTCATTCAATCTTTTCTTATTTTCGGGCTAAGTATTCATTTAACCAACAAATATTTATTAAGTGTTTATGTGCCTGGCACTATTAGGCTCTGAGTGAGGAACAAATCACAGTTTTCTTCAAAAGGACCCCAGTCTGTGCCAGAGGCATCAGAATTTATGGCCCATGAGCAGCTCCCCACAGAAAGAGAGACAGAGAGAGAGAGAGAGAGAGAGAGAGAGAGAGAGAGAGAGAGAGAGAGAGAGAGAGAGAGAGAGAAAGAGAAAGAAAAAGAGAGAGAGAGAGAAAGAGGAAAAGAGGAAAGAAAAAAAGAAAAAAAGAAAAAAAGAAAAAAAAAAAAAAAGAAAGAAAGAAAAGAAGAAAGGAAGGAAGGAAGGAAGGAAGGAAGGAAGGAAGGAAGGAAGGAAGGAAGGAAGGAAGGAAGGAAGGAAGGAAGGAAGGAAGGAAGGAAAGAAGGAAGGAGGGAAGGAAGGAAGGAAGGAGGGAAGGAAGGAAGGAAGGAGGGAAGGAAGGAAGGAAGGAAGGAAGGAAAGAAAGAAAGAAAGAAAGAAAGAAAGAAAGGAAGAAAGAAAGAAAGAAAGAAAGAAAGAAAGAAAGAAAGAAAGAAAGAAAGAAAGAAAGAAAGAAAGAAAGAAAGAAAGAAAGAAAGAAAGAAAGAAAGAAAGAAAGAAAGAAAGAAAGAAAGAAAGAAAGAAAGAAAGAAAGGAAGGAAGAAAGGAAGAAATGAATAAAGGAAAGAAATGAATAAAGGAAAGAAATGGAAGAAGGAAGGAAGGAGGGAGGGAGGGAGAGAGGGAGGGAGGAAACTAGGTCATATAAATAAGAAAATGTAGATGAATTTGAAAAATTAATTACCATTCCTTCCAAGAGTTTCCAATAGTCAAAAACAAAAATAGAACTGCCCGTTGTTCACAGGGTTTGTCTCAGACAAATGGATGCTACACAGTCAATGCTACATATTCTATTTTCTTTCTTGTTTCTTTTCAGATTGACTAAGCTCATAAAACTAATGAGAGCATATCTTTTGCATCGACCTAGAGGGGACAAATCAACCTAGTCAGGACAAAAGAGATACAAGTGTAACCGACAGCACACAGTTAACAAATAATTTATCAGGACAAGAGTTAAGGGGATGGATTATTTCTGTTCAACATTTACTGAACATCTGTTAAGTGTGTGACATTGTGCTTGGCAATGGGGATTCAAAGATGAATGAGATGTGACTCAGGCCCCTAGAGCCCTTTGGCAGCAATGCAGCAAACATACTTGTACCATAGAGTGAGGATAAAGCAACTGGTGACGGCCAGATATGAGAGCAGAAACGAGGGAGAGGCACTTTGGTAGAATGGAGGGAAAAGAGGGATATGAAAAAAAGTATCCTGGGGGAAATAAGAGCTTTAAGGATAGGTTAGATTTAGTCATGTCAGATGGGAGTAGCTGGAACAGCATGAATAAGGGATAGAGATTGAAAGGCATGGAATCTAAGTATATGACAATCCAAATACTAATGGAACTTGTATAAGAGTGGAAATGTCAAGAGATTTGTGAAGAGGCATCTCACAGGTTAGAGAACTTGGGCATGATCTTCTCTCTCCTAACAGGCTACAGAGCTTCGGCTTGAGAGTCTGGAGGACAGGGAGCTGTCATTAAAGGGTTTTAAGCACAGGGAGGAACATGTTTGCATTTGTGGCTTAGATAGGTCTTTCTGGGAGTTATGAATGATGGATTAAGGGGTAAGAATGAAGCTGGGAAAACAGGAGACCCCTGAAATAGTTTATCCAAGAGATGATGAGAATCTGAAGTGAGCAGTGTAATGGAGAATCAGGAAAGGCAGGAATGAATTGGGAGGAAAACAGCAGAAGGGTATGGAGGATGGAGGACAAGGAGGAATCTGAGGTGACAGGGGCTTTTGGCCTGACAAGGGGTGGATAAGGAGCTACTGCCATGTAGGATGCATTAAGAGTAGACTTGGGATCCTAATTACCATAACAACCCTAAACACCACAGACACCCAGTTTACCACAGAAAGAAAAGCCATTATTTCTGAAGATTCTGCCAGCAATTTTTATCAAAGTAAAATTTTCCTGCTTGCTGCCAAGAAGAAATTCCATTATTAACTTTGAAATTGATATCTGCAGCTAGAATATTACATTTGCTTCTCTTCCAGCCTCTCTCGCTCACATGTGTACAGACATACTAATTCAAGTAGTTAGATCTACAGTTGTCTCCACGAATTAATCCACTGTTTGGTCTAATAAGAATGGTTTACCATGTATCTGCATGAAAGACTCTCCATCAGTTTCAAATTAATCTAGTCCACCTCAGAAGTCTCCCATAAAGCCCCAGGAATTCTTCAGTAGACCTTGAACTGGTGAACGTGCCCTCCCTTACTTTAGGAAAGCCCTCATCCTCCATCTGTAAGAGTATAATGGAGAATATTTTCTGCACACTGGCCTGGCAGAGAGCTACACTACTCTCAGCACTGCTAAAAAGACACTCCAAAGTCAAGGCTACAATCTCTTTTATGACTGGGTGGTAGTCCTTAGTGCTATCCACCAAGTATTTCTGAATCTCCACCTTCTGAGCACATAGAAGGATAACAATTCTTAGCAGTTAGGTGTGGACATATGACTGACTACAGCAAATGAAATGTGAGTGAAAGCGTCATGTGTCATTTGGGGGCAGAAGCTGAAGAGAGCCTGTGAGTCAGCGCTCCCTCCTGCCCCATTGCTACAGAGATTGTGGGTGCATGTACTGAGAGAAGACTTCATCAGCCTGGATCCTCACCAACAATGATGAGCAGTGCTCCCTGAAGATCCACATTAGACACGGGCAGTAGTATGAGTAAGCAACAACTATGATGTTAAGTAACTGAGATGTTTGGGACTAGATGTCACTGCAGCAAAATCCAGCCGGACTTGACTACTAGTTGCTGTGGAAGCAGAGGACAAAGGAAGTTAGGAAATCCACCTCTTTCTACCCCCTCAAATCATCCTCACTCCACTATGTCACTAAAACATTTCTTGCATTATTCCCTCCTCTGCATTTCAAGAGTCATAACCTTAGCCTAGATCCTCATTCTAACTTGTCTACTACAAATCACCTCCTCTTTCCCAACCTCAAACATTTCCCCATTCTATTCCATTCAAATAACTCCTGGCAGATTCATCTCCCTAATACACAGCTCTGACCATGCCACCTCCATGCTGAAAACCTTTCAAAGACCTTCCAGAAACTGGCTCAATTATTTTGCCTCCTTAACACCCAGGTTTCATTTTCATCCCCTCTCTGCTAATAAAATGTGTCAACTTACTGTACCTCACACAAACTCTACTTTATACTTTCTCAACAACCTGGCTGCTTTTACACTTTGCTCTCAGCCCAGCCTTGCCTTTTAGCATCTCATCCAGCTTCTGCTACACTCTCCATTTCTGGAAGTACAACCCACCATCCCTTACGGGCCATTGAAGTCTACTGCAAGAAAAGATTGGTGGCTCCCAGAGGCAGGGGGTGAGGAGCAGATGAAATGGGGAAAGGGGTCAGAGGTGGAAATTCCCAGTAATAAAATAAGTCATGACGATGCAAGGTACAGCATGGTGGCTATAGTTAATAATATTGCACTGCATCTTTGAAAGTTGCTAAAAGAGCAGATCTTAATAGCTCTCATCACAAGAAAAAACGTGTAACTGTGTGGTAACAGATTGTAACTAGACTTCTTGCAGTGATCATTTTGCAAAACATACATACATGAGATTGTTATATTGTATACCTGAAACTAACAATGCTACATGTCAATTACACCTCAATTTAAAGAAAGTGAAAAGCTTATCTCCTCTAAGAAAAAAAATGTTTCCCAGTTCTCTTTTTATGCCCCACTATTCCTTCTTCTGATAAGCATTCTCAGAGAGCATAGAGCATACGACTGTGACACACACTATAAACAGACATGTCTGTTCTTCTGCTCTTCAGGTAGCACTTCCACTACCTCTCCTAAATCCTCGTTACCTGTGAATTTCCTCACCTTCTCTTCTCCTGAATTACTGAATGAGAAGGGTAAAGCTCACTGAAAAGTGGTTTCCTTGACCTTGTTAATGTGAACTCTTTGGCTTCACCACTTTCCTAAGGAAGTTCCAAAACTTCTTAAGAAAACTCTAGAGCCAGATAAAATTACAACTCTTATTTAATCAGAAAACTTCTCAACAGATAAGACTCTGAATTGCTTAATTCCAGGAATATCCAAAGAGAAATTTTTTTAAAGATTTCTTTAAAAACAAAAAATTCCCAATTACAATTCAATTCTTTAAATTCTAATGTTAACCATGTAAGCTAGTTGTAGGATGAAACAAAAATCTACAAAGTCACATCACTGTGGTTTCATTTTTTTTAAAAAGCGGTATTCTCTAATATTAATACTTAGGATAGCAATCACATCAAACTCTGGATAAGAACCCACAAAGTGAGAGACTGAACCAGACCAGGAGATCCCTGCCCAGTAGGTTTACAAACTACACAGTCATAACACACAGCAAAGTGGAAACAGATACTGGAATGTGCAGGCAATGGCAGGGGAAAACCCTCAACCTCATTTTCTTCTTTGAAGTACAAACCTAAGAGTCTGAAGCAGCTGATGTCAACTGCCAATAACTGCAAAAAGACACAACTTATTTTCTAAGGTCTCAAAAGATGCCAGCTGTTAGATGTCAAACTGAATTCAAAGATAAGCGTGCAGAGTGAACAGCCACTCCGGGATCCACAAAGATAAGTTATGCTCCTACGCTCTGATAATAGCAAAGCATTTAGGTGGGTATTAACTTGTCCTGAGAAGTAGAGCTGAAAGCTCTTTTGTTCTCAGTGGCCCAGGCTGGTTTCAGACCTGCTGGTGAGATCTGTAAGAAGAAATCATTTTTGGTTTTGTTCCAACTTCTAATTCAATACCCTGGCTGCATTTGAAATAGAGAAGAACTGTAAATGCATATGTGCCTCAGGTGACAACTTAAGATAAGAACCACACAATGTAAAAATAATGAGAGCTTACTCCCCAAAGCAACTTTAAAAGTAGCTTTTGAAAGGTAGGTACTTGAAGTTGTACAAAGCCTGAAAATATCTTGCTTAAAACCCTGAGAGAATAAATCAATGGGACCACATTCACAAATCTGTTGTTCAGTTGATTTGGGGGGACAGTGTTTGTGGAAAACACTTCCACATCAACAATTAGAATAAACAGATAACCAAATTTATCAGGCCATGATGAGCAGAAATATGGGTAAACAGTTTTTGTAGGAAAACAATATTCGCTTCTGGTTAATAGTTTACTATGCCAAGATAGGCCCTAGTGAAAACAGGGCTGTCGATTGCTTTAAATGAAATGAGGGACTTTCAAGGATCAATAAACATGTGCTGTACAACTCACATGTTTTAAGTTCCTACTGCACTAGAGAAGACACAAAAACATGAGCTACAGCCCCTGCCCTATCGAAGCTTTTATACGTAGTTGAAAAAATACAAATGAAACATCCGAGGACAACATACAACAATGTAAGGTAAACCTTCAATTGTGAAGCACAGACAAGGGAATTTTTAAGACCTGAAAAGATCTTTTGTGTTTATGAGGATTATTTGACAAAGGAGATGCACTTCACTTGGACCCTAATGAACAGCTTTGGAGAGACATAATTGAAAAGGCATTCTCAGAAGGGTAGAGGTGGCAACTAAGGTATGAAAGTAGGACTTACTGCAATATAAGCCAAAAGAAAAAGGACAAGCCAATTAGACTGGAGCATCATACTGAAAAGAGATGAAATAAAGTTGGAGAGGTCAGTAGAACCAGCAGGATTTAAAACCACTTTGCATATGTTCATATTTAATATTACGTGTAACTTAAGTTTATTGAGCTGATGTGGGAAGTAACAGGGAAGGTGACAGAGAGGCAGACCTCAGGGATACTGAAGTGTGGTTCCAGACCACTACAATAAAGCAAATATTGCAATAAAGTGAGTCAAATAAATTATTGATTTCTCAGTACCTAGAAAAGTTATATCTATATGATATTGTAGTCTTAAGTGTACAATAGCACTATGTCTAAAAAACTGTACATTGCTTAATTAAAATATACTTTATTGCTAAAAAATGCTAACCATCAATTGCACTTTTAGTGAGTCATATCTTTTTGTTGGTAGAGGGTCATACCTAGATGTTTCTGGCTGCTGACTTGATCAGGGTGATGGTTGCTGAAGGTTGGGATGGCTGTTGTAATTTGTTAAAATAAGACCATGAAGTTTGCCACATCAATTAACTCTTGATTTCATAAATGATTATCTAGCATGTGATGCTGTTTGAAAGCATTTTGCCCACAGAACTTCTTTCAAAGTAAAAGTCAGTCCTCTCAAACCCTGCCACTGCTTCATCAGCTAAGTTAATGTAATATTCTAAATCCTTTGTTGGCATTTCAACAATCTTTATAGCATCTCCACCAGGAGTAGATTCTATCTCAAGAAACCACTTTCTTTGCTCATCCATAAGAGGCATCATTTAAATTTTTATGTTGAGATGCAGAAATTCAGTCATATCTTGAGGCTCCACTTCTAACTCTAGTAACCCTGCCATTTCTACATCTATAGTTACTTCCTCCACTGAAGTCTTAAAATCTTCAAAGTCATTTTATGAGAGTTGGAACCAACTTCTTCCAAAACTCTTGTTAATGTTGATATTTTGGCATCATCCGATGAATCATGAAAACTCTTAATGGTATCTAAGATGATGAACCCTTTCCAGAAGGTTTTCCATTTATTTTACCCAGAACTATCAAAGGAATCACTATGATAGCTGCAGACTTATGAAATTTCTTTCTTAAAAACAACACTCATTGGTCCATGGGCTGTAGAATGGATGTCATGTAAGCATGAAAACAACATGGACCTCATTGTCCACCTCGGTCAGAACTCTTGGATGATGAGGTGCATTGGATGATTTGGTGCAGCGAGAACAAACCTTATGTCAATGAGCAGTAAGAAGTATTTTAAAAGTAATCTTTTCTCTGAGCAGTAGGTCTCAACAGTGGGCTTACAAATTCAGTAAACTGTGTTATCAACAAATTTGTTGTTCCATGCACAGAACACAGGTAGAGTATATTTAGCATAATTCTTAAGCACCTTAGTATTTTCAGAATGGTAACTGAGTATTGGCTTCAACATAGCCACCAGCTGCGTTAGCCCCTAACAGTAGAGTCACCTTGTCCTTAAAGCTTTGGAGCAGGCTTTAATTTCCCCTTTCCAGCTATGAAAGTCCTAGATGACATCTTCTTCCAATATAAGGCTGTCTCATCTACACTGGAAATCTATGGTCTAATGCAGCCACCTTCAGTATTTATCTCAGTTAGATTTTCTGGATAACTTGCTACAGCTTCTATATCAGCACCTGCTGCTTCACCTTGTACTCTAATGTTATGGAGATGGTTCTTTACTTAAACCTCATAAACCTCTGCTAGATTCCAACTTTTCTTATGCATCTTCAGCCATCACAGAATTGAAGAGTTAGGACCTTGCTCTGTATTAGGCTTTGGCTTAAGGGAATGTTGTGGCTGGTTTGATCTTCCATCCAGACCACTCAAACTTTCTTCATATCATCAATAAGTCTGTTTTGTTTTCTTATCATTCATGCATTCACGGGAGCAGCACTTTAAATTTCCTTCAAGAACCTCTCTTTTCCATTCACAATTTGGCTAACCATTTGGTGCAGGAAGCCTAGATTTCAGCCTATCTCATTTTTTGGCATGTCTTCCTCACTAAGCTTAATCATTTCTAGCTTTTGACTCAAAGTGAGAGATGTGCAACTCGTCTTTACACTGAACACTTAGAGGCCACTGAAGGGTTATTAATTGGCTGAATTTCAATATTGTTCTGTTTCAGGGAAAAGGGAGGCCAGAGGAGAGGGAGAGAGATGGAGGAATGGCCAGTCAGTGGAGCAGTCAGAACACACATAACATTTATCCATTAAGTTCGCTGTAATATTGGTGCAGTTCATCGTCCCCCAAAACAATTATGATAATAACATCAATGATCACTGATCACAGACACTACAAATATAATAAAAACAGGTAAGTTTGAAATACTTCGAAAATCACTAAAATGTGACAGAAACAAAGTGGCAAATGCTGTTGGAAAATGGCACTGAAAAACTTGCTCAACACAGGGTTGCCACAAACCTGCAATTTGTAAAAAATACAGTATCTGTGATGTGCAATAAAGCATACTTCAATAAAATAAGGTATGCCTGTATACATCAAAGATGTTTGTTTAGCTAGAGAATGTACCACAGAGACAATGAAAAGAATCCTCTCTGATGACTAAAATGTGTGATCTTAGGAAGACTAGTCCAGGGTGTAGTCTTATGTTGATTTCCAAATAGTTACTGTATTTCCATATCATGACAAACTAAACATTTTAGTCAATTTTCTTGACACATTATCTACAACAGTGTTTCAATGAAACAGATGAAACTTTCAGAGGATAAAAACAGCTACAGTTTCTTGAGCAATTCCTATAATCTCTTTGCTAATAACAGTAATGCTGAATTCATCAAGTGTTGGGCAGTATGCTAAAGACCTTACATATTTCTACTTAATTCTCACAACAATCCTCTGTTGGTAAGATTAACCCAACTTTATAGTTGAGAACTCCAAATTTACAGCAGAGAAGTGACCTTCCCTGAGTCAGGAAGCCAGTAAGTGGTTAGATTCAGGATTCAAGCCCAATCCTGCTGGAGTCCAAACGCCAATGACTACATTTTATATTCGAATTAAATTTAAATTAAATTAAATGCCATGAGGCATTACTGGGGGAAAAAAAAGAAATTTATTAGAAGGGATGCCTGGTTGCCTGGTTCTTGCAGAGGAACATGCAAGTGTTAGAGCTTCATTATGAGGTCAGTGTATCTTTTTGGCAATCTAACCACGTGAATTTCCTATACTTTAACTCCAATAAGGTATTACCCGTGAAACTACCATATGATGAAATTCAAGACCTGCCCTAGACATTGTATGCTTTAAGCAAGTTATTAAAGTTCTCAAGCCCATATTTCTTCATCAGTAAAATGTGGAAAATAACAATAGCTACTTCACAGGAATGTTCAGAATATTAAATGGTATCAGGTAAAGTACTTAACTCATGGTCTGTGCCTAAAAGTGACAAATTAATGTTTGCAACTTTTATTATTATTCAAGAAAAAAATTGTTATTCAAGCTTCTTAGACCTACTATATAGCATAATCATTACAATAGTGCAATAAGCGTCCCTTCCCTAAGTTCTCCCACCACCAAACTTTTACTCATTCTTTATGATTTGGCCCTAAAATCATCTCTTCCAAAGGCCCCTTTTACCATCACAACCCCCAGGACAAGCAGATGTTCCCATAATCTTGTGTGTGTGTGAGTGTGTGTATGTGTGTGTCTATTTTCAGTCATTTAGTCATTTCACTTAGTATTTCAGAACACTATTTTAGTTTGAACTAAAACTCCCCCCTTTAAATTATCTAGGAAAGACAACTTCTTTCAGAAAAGTGAAATTCTGTTACATTAAAATAGTAAAAAGCATAATCAATACATTTATTCATTTATTATAAGAAAGATAAGAACAGTTAAAGGCCTAATGATGTCACCATGGATGGGCTCCTTAACAGCTAGAAGAAACTGCTATCATATGAAACCAAATTTGGAAACCTTATGGGAAAGACTATGTAATTTTCTGTGCCTGTTCTTTTCTCTTTTGGTTTTTAGGCATATAAATCTTGTCTCTTTAACAAAGTGCTTTACTTTAAAAAATTCTATCTGATGCTATGCTTTCATTGTCCTTGACACCTACTTCCTTTATGAAGTATTAAGAGTATTTAGATGTTTTTTAGGGTATTAACTTAGTAAGTTCTTCCTCTTACCCAGCACTTAAATGTTTTTGAACCACTTTCAGAGACTTCATCTTAAGTAATGTTCCTCTCAATTCTCTGAGGTAATAGGAAGACCTGGCATCATGATGCCCCTGAGGAAACCAGAACGTTCCAAGAAGCATTCCATGGAGGGAGTGCTGCCCGTGCCAGGCTGTGCCCTTCATGTTGAACTCTTTCTACTGCCTTACAACATTCTCAGTTTGAATTCAGGATGGCAGATCACCCAGAAAGCACATTATTACTGAAACTCTTCTTAAGAAGGAAGAAATCAGTGATGGGCAGCTTAGGAATCTGTGAGCCTTAGCCTTTCAGTCATTCTTCAGGACGCCCTCCACTCGGTACCCACCAGCCCAGTCTCTGGCACTCCCACTGCCCACCACTGCCACCACCCTTTGCCCCACCATTGACTTACTCAGCCATCCCACGCTGGGGGTGCGCCGCACTCGGGGGTCATCGTCCAAGGTGCGGGTTGCTAGGCAGGGCACTGAGTTCTCAAGTGGGCTGCGGGCTTTAGTGTCAGAAGCAGAAGACAGGAGGGGGAGGACACATGAGCAGCCACAGCAAGGATGAGGATGGAAGCATTAAGAAAAAAATACTAAAGCAAAGCACACAAGCAGGTTAGAGAAGAACAATGACATATCACATTGACACATGCCCCCTCCCATGACCATGCATCCTTAGATGGGGCAAATCCCAACACAGAACGAAAAGCCTAAAAAATCACATTCAATCATTAGGGTCCCCCAGGTACCAGCGGATGGCCCGCCCTGCAGTCCTAATACACAAAACTTGGATTGTATCTGGAAGAAAGATTTACATCATGACTACTAATCTCAAGATGTGAGATCAAGACTGTTAATAATTTGGCACCATGAAAGCACACACAGGGGGAAGTCACACACAGTTCTGTGAAGCACAAGGGGTAGGACGTGCTATTAGTAAAGAGCTTTCTTATAATCTACCCAAAAGGTCAATACCAAGCAACATTTCATACTCCTACCTCTGAAATAATTTCCTTGATGAATATGGGACTGGTTTTCACTTTCCTTTGCCTCTTTTTTTTTTTCAGACCTTCAGCAACATAAGACTGGGATGTAGATCAATCAG